>NC_021163.2:12814289-12830441 GCF_000331145.2 Cicer arietinum | reverse complement strand
AAATTATTTAGACTCACATATAAAAATATATATATATATATATATATATATATATATATATTATTTTAAACATGCACATTAGTTAATTATTTTTTCTTTTTTATATGTATGTCTAAATATTGTGTGTAAGTCTTATGATCAACCATATAAAATTTTCTCCTATCTCTGAAGCATGGTAACGGGTCCTTACCCATTCATAACTTTTCATGAACATATGTTGAGAATAATATATATTTAAAAGATTATATATTTAGATTTAAATTTAAGATTTAAGATAAGATATAATTATAATATTTGAAATTTTGTTTAGAATGCTTTTAGAATTTGTTTATTCTTTGTTTTAAGAATATGATTTTGAATTTGTTTTTATTACAATTTAATTATAAAAACGGTTAATAAAATTTTAAAATGAGATATTTTCCACATAGAATATTTCCAGCTACTGCTTTTATCGGATGCAAATGTTTTTCGATACAATCAAGGCAGGTGATGGCTTGTGCATTCATCCCAATTGCACATAGCCTCACTAATTAAAGGGCTTTAACTTTTTTTTTTTAAATATAATAAAATAGAATAAGGGTGAATGAATTTTTTAAGTTAAATATATTTTAATCTTTAAAATTAAATTTTTCCACATAGAATATTTCCAGTTAATAAATATGTTTTTATTTTTTTTAAATTATAATCTTTTAAGTTTAGTCCATAAAAAAAAATTATTTATTTTTAGTTCTTATTTTGATTTTATATGAACTTTTTTTAGAAACTAAAAATATCAACTTTTTATCAAAATTTTCGAAATAAAGATCAAAGTAAATAAAAAAATTTATAAAGACTGAATATTTATTTTACATTTTTTAATTATTAAAATTGTATTTTTTTTTTCTTATTAGAGACCCAATTCAACAAAACCCCTAAAATATTTACCAGGTGTTAGATGCAATTAAGAATACTTATTAACATGAATAAAAAGATGAAGAACACTTGAAAACATGCAATAATTTAAAACAGAGTAACATGATCCTGGGTCGTTTGATTCATAAATGGAGAGAAAAAACAATTTGTCCTTATTATAATTTCTAAGGTCTTCGCAGATAACCGTCCCCATGCCTATTGCCTGTCCATGAAGAAATGCTACAGGCCTTATCTACTATATCAACATTTTTAATTCTTATTATGCTTGATTGCAAGTTTCAACTTTTAATTTTAGATGTTGACCAAAAAAATAATAATATTCAATTTAGATATTCGACTCCTTTCTAGTTCCACTATCTCTCACTCCACACACATAGAGAGAGATATATGGTATCGATACCAAGTGTTAGTTTTGATACTCCTAATAAAAAGTGAAAGTTTTGATATACTTACATCTTCTAATAGCTTTCATATAAAATGTACTAATAAAAGTTTATCATCTAATGAATTAAAAGTTCGTATAAGACAAAACTAGTTTACACACTAGTGGAATTTGATACATTTTAACGGTTCATGTCCGTTTTATGCTGAATGGCTTATCATTATCATTATCATCTTACCTATTTTTGTGTCATGGAAAGCTGACATTAGCATTATCATATCAATGATGACTAACAGCCAATAGGATACATGAAATCAAAATCAAGTTAAGAGTGATTTGTCCTCGTCATATGGACAAATAAGCACTCATGTACACAACCCATTATTGAAAAAGTAGGGGATGTTAAAACATTTGTAGAGGTTTCAATAAAAGAATCACGAAATAATATCTAAAATGGTAAAGGATTTTAATTATTTTATGAATTTTTTCTATCAAAATCTAAGAGGTGGTACGTTAAATGCCTCCATATAGATGTCATGTTGTTGCCACGTCATAAAAACTTTTATTTGAAAAATAATTCATGTACAACTTTTACTTTTACATTTACATTCACTTTACTCTTTCACTTTTATCTTATAGATTGATTCTTCATATCCCTTTCCAAAAACATGTCTGTTCATTTTCTTCTGTTCTTCCTACAATGCCAACTACAAAACCTTTTGCCATTAGCTTAACTCGGACGATCATACAGTATAAACTCAGATCAACCCACAATCATAAAGAACTCGGTATTAAGGAGAACCTCAAGCTTAATTACTAAAAAGTTCAAATAAAAAAATTGTAACATCTAAACAATTGAGTTTTAGACGTAGTGTTTATTAAAAAAGAAGGGGTGTGGGACCAACTTATCTTTCACAGAAGAGTTAGAAAGAACTTTGAATGAGATGAAAACAATTTAATGAAACAATGTGGTTCTGGACCGGACTAAGGCCCATCCATTATAGATTTCATTTGAGAATGGAAGGTCCACAAAGAGAGACATGGCTCTCACAACCGGTTAGCCATTATTGTCTGATTACAGAAAATAGAATTGGCGTCGGAACGACACTCCTATAAATGGATCCCAAGCCTAAGGAATAAAGTGCGTACGACTCATTTTACCTCACTCGCCTCAATATCATATTGACTTGCATCTACCCCCACACCCGTCAAGGACCTCTCACCGCATCAAAGCCACTTCTGACCACCACACGAGATCCACCTCAAATTAAATATCAAACATTGTGAACACAAAGATGAGGCAAAAGGAGAAAATACCATTCAGATTAGGGAGAACAATAAATATCCACCGACATGTATAGTAGTCATAATGATATTCGTGTCATCTATATCTGACCAGATATCCGTTAAATTGATGGATCCAATATCTATATAGTTAAAATATTCATTTATATGTCTCATATCCATCGCGGATTTTATCCATGCAATTTTTGGAAAGGGGAAAGAGGAAGAATAATGGTCGTAAGGAAAAAGTGGAAGTAAAACAGTAAAGTAAAAGTGCTATCCAAATTTATTTGAGAAAAATAGTCTCTCCTGCGTGGCACCCATGCCAGAGGTACTTCTGGTGTGATCGGAACCCGAGAAAAGGAAGCAAGAGAGATCAACGAAACGAAAGAAGTATGAGAGAAGTTTGTATTTAATGTGCCACCTTATAGTCTCTATTCACAAATTTTAAAAACAAAAAATAATCGACTATTACAATTTAAGAGATTAATTTAGTAATTATCAATCATATAACGTTTCAAATTGTTAATCTGGTTCTGAGATGCAACTCTTGTATCTCAATTTAGAGAATTTGGACAAAGCATTAAAAAGAACAGCTCAGCTAACTATTATTAATACTATTTATTTATGTAGTTATACAATGATATTTCATTTCTTGAAAGTATGCGTAAATATCATATTTTACAGAAGAAGGGCTATGCTCCAAAATGATAAAATAACCAAAACTGGAAATGACAAACCGAACTCGAGCTCTAGTAATAGGATAGGCGTAATGATGCACTCAACTTGATGAGTGATTGTGTAATTTGTACATTAAGTGATGACTGTAGGCTCCTCCCTCCCTGTGAAGTCTTTGAGCTTTGAAAGCGATAATGCTAAATCTGAATAATAGTAAAGAGCAATCAGTGGCATAGAAAATAAGCAAATTAATTTATATTACTATACTTTGTCGTGGTACATGAAAAATGACCTATTAATGGTTTCAAGGCAATTTGAGCATCAACGTCATGTTTAGCAACATCTGGTTCAAACTGTTCAATATACACTCTAACAGTTGCACCGGCAGAACCCGTTCCCTGTAAAAGAAAAAACACCATAATCACTTAATAAATTTTTCGAAGACAAAACAACTTGTTCAATTGAGACAGTGAGTCACATACTGATAATCGATAAATAATCCTTGAACCGTCGGTAAACACAAACCGAACCCCTTGTTTCGATACCACACTTCCATCTACCTGCACATTTTAATTAAAATCAGAATTTGAATTATGGTTGCTTGACTTTGAGCTAAAAAACAAAAAATTAACATGATAACAATGTGCACATTTTAAGAACTAAGAACTTACGGGATCTGTGTATGTAAAATCATCTGCAAACTGGAGGACATAACTTCCTGTAGAAGAATATTCATTATCATACTTCACTTTTGCGCAGAAATCAGTGTATGCTAATGAAAAGGAAATGTTTGTGGTAACTTACCATACTTATCACCAGGTTTGCTCTTCGACAAACACTCTCGTAGGTACTCTATCATCTTGTTCGCGCCTTCAGACTCACATTCCTATATTTAGATTTTCGTCGAAGATCAAAAGAAAAAGAAACAAAACATCATCGGACGTAGGTCTTAACCTAGCTCGTGGTAATAAGAAATTCCAAAGCGAAACTGAACTACTGAAATGCCAAAAAGTATGATGCTAATAAAACTTCAATTGCAGCAATGGTACCAACCTCGTAGTCATATCTGGAAAAGAAATTTCTACCGTAAGTTGCCCAGTGTTCCTTCACGACATCGGATACGGAGATCAATTTCTCCCCTGGTTTCGTGTCTTTGTTGCGGTGAGCAATAATAGAAAGCCAAGCTAATACCGCCCTGTAATTGGAAACCACTAACATTAGACAGAGAGTTAAAATATAAAAAAGTGTACAAAACTTACATATCCTTTGATAAATGCTTGCAGCACTGTTTTTCAATAAAAATATAAAGCTCATTTTAACCAACACATCTTCCTTTACAAGGTTGTCCGAGTGAGATATAAAACATAATAGGTATTCAATCCCCACCAAAACAAAAATAGTAACTATATTAACATTTGTTATTAACAAAATATATATAAAACATAATAGGCATGTTATGTTTTCATTGGGCAACAACACCTCAAGCATTTTGTCCTTATCAATAATCATTAATATGAACATATATGATGCATAGATGTTGTTCTCAAGTGACAATGATGTCTCAACATAAAACTAGAATGATTTTGTTTTTTAAAAGTAGCATGTGAAATATTTACCAGATTCCGTCTTTCTCACGAATGTGATCAGAACCTGTTCCAAAACTCTCTTCCCCGCAAATTGACAAATTCCCAGCATCCATAAGATTCCCGAAAAATTTCCAACCTGTGGGAACCTGCATCCAAGGTCCATCTTATGTCACTTGAGAACCATTACTTCAACTAGAATACTTTTAAAAAGAACAGAATTGTAAAAATAAATAAATAAATAATAATAATAAGAATAATATACCTCGAAGAAAGGGAGGTTCAACTTTTCAGCAACTCTATCCAGAGCACCACTTGTCGGCATTGATCGTGCAAGACCCTGCAATTACATTACAGAACAATGGGAATTCTGTTTTACAACGGTGAATACCTATTAAAACTATGCATAAACTTTATACCTTAACACTGTTCTTAAAGTATGGAATAGCTTCTCGTGCATTGGCTGCAATAACTGCTACTGAGTCTGAAGGAGTTACAAAGAAACTTGTTCCTAAAATCATATTTCTATCCCCATCACCTGAACAAAAGTAAAAATACATAAACACCATCAAGTAAACACATAAAGGCAGACAACATTGTTGCACAAGCATATAAAAACTACATCTTTTAAAAAATTAAACAAATTAAATTTCAAAAACAAAATATTTTTTATGACATGAAGAGATTAAACTTTTTCACCTGTGGTGTTAACTAAACATCATCAAGTAAACACAAAGGCAGACAACATTGTTGCACAAGCATATAAACACTACATCTTTTTAAAAATGAAACAAGTTAAATTTCAAAAACAAAATATTTTTTATGACATGAAGAGATTAAACTTTTTCACCTGTGGTGTTAACTAACAATCAGTCTTATAAAATTAATGCATGTAAAGAAAACATTCAGTAGCAAGAGAAACTGTCAGTAAATTAATAATCAGTTCAGGAGCTATAATTATATGAAAAAACATGTTGCTAAAATCTGAAACCAAAGAACTGGTGGCGAGGTTGATCTCACATACCATCACTAGCAGCTCCAAAATCAGGTCCGTTTTCAGCATACATAATGTTGACGAGATCCTTCGCATATCTGTTAAATAAACATTACAATAAAAAGAAAAACAATTTGCTAATGGATGAAAACACAACGTTAACAAATAAAGCATTAAACTCACGTTAAATTAGGATCAGGATGACCATGTCCAAAATCTTCCAAAGGTATTCCATTTGAAATTGAATCCTACATTGAATATTTAACATCCATTATCAACAATATCATATAAATTTGTATCCAGTCCCTACAAGTGTTAAAGGGGGTGAACCATACCACACCAGCACCAAGTTTATCAACAAAGATGGGCGTTGCATAAGCACCAGCAACGGCATGCATAGCATCGAATATAAACCTAAAATAAAATACAATCAATTTCAAGACTATGTGACCATGAGTTGGGATAGCCCCATTCTGTTTAAAAAAAACTACATATGCATTACTGTAGCATCGGTAAAATTTTAGAGGACTGGAAAAGGATATACACAGAAGGTCAAGCCGTATAGACATGGCATTGTAAAACAGAAAAGTCAAACTCTTTTAATAACAAGGTTTACTAACCAAAGGACTAGAATATATGACAACAATAACAACAACCAAGTCTTATCGGACTCATTAATCACTAGATCTTTTTTAATAGTTTCTCTTATAGTTTTTCTATGTCTTCCTGTGCCTCGAACGATTTGACTACTCTCCATTTGATCTACTCTCCTTACTATATAATCTACAAGTCTCCTCTCCACATGTCCAAACCACCTAAGCCGAGTTTCTATTATTTTTTCTATGATAAGTGTTACCCCAACTCTCTCTCTCTAATGTTGTCATCCCTAATCGTATCTCATCTTGTCTTTCCAAGATCCAATACAATATTCTCATCTTTGCTACACTTATTATCTCGTGTTGGTTTTTTAACTGCTCAACAATTTGTCCCATACAACATTGTTGGTCTTACATAAAAAAGGGGGAAACACAAAATTCTTATAACAAGTTCAAATTTAAAGACACTATCTCTATATTTTTCAATTGTCATGCTTGCCAGTCGAGTGTTTTACAGTGTTGTTGAAGTAGCACAGAAAACTAGCTATTTTGTCAAATGAGGGATCTCAAATTGTAATTGTTAAGCGAGAAAGACATTAGAGATTGTGAGATGTAAGTGAACTGTATACAATAAAACTTTCCTATTTCTACAGTGACTTTGCCCTCAAAAACCGAAACAGAAAAGGGATCAAGATCCAGAGCAACATGGCACATGCAAGTATACAACCTCATAAAGTAAAAATTTGCAATATTCAGATTTAGAAGATTGTACCTAAAATCTGGCCGTGAAAGAAGACCTTTGATTAGCTGAAAATCAAATACTGTCTGCACAAAAATTAATAACAAATAAAATGAAATGAAATAAAACTCACAAACTGAGATCCAGCTTGCTTGAATTATTCTACTGGTTTATAATAATGCAAACAAACTATTTTGACCTCTAATAGCTCCAGATAATCAGAAACTGGGTCTATTACTTCCACACTGAAGTTTCCGAATTTTGTAATCCCAACATTCGATAAGTCAACATCAGGAATGTCAGCAATCTTTATCTCAGATATCTGCATTGATGGAAAATGTATGAAAAAGTTACAAAATATCAACTGTGATTTTAACTCATTTGATAACCTTACTAGTCAAATGAACGGGTTTGTCCATTGCTTGTAGATTTTTTCCTGACCATTTACCATGTAGTGATTTATATGAATTATTACTATTTCTTTCTCCGAGTTTTTTCATTTAACATATTGTAAGGAACCCAGAAATTAGATTGAATAGAAAGAACACTTTGCAGTACTAGATTTTGGTGACGAAGACTCCTTTCTGTTTTATTGCAAAAAGCATATGTTGGTGTAAAAGCTTTACGGTTTACTTAAGTTTATGCTATTTTAATGGGGTAAAGAGGCATTTTTTATAAGTAGCAGAGTTTCAAGAAAATGGAAGAAAAAAAATCCACCGAGAAATTAAGTCTACTATAAAGTAAAGATTTCATGAGAAGAAAGCAATGTTATCATATGATAAGGTGAAAATTACACAATATTCCAGCCTCCAAAATGGAAACACTTGAGCAAGTCAAACATTTCAACTAACAGAATGAAGAATTGGAATATTAAGGCATACTTGAATATATGGGCACTTACAGATAGGGTGTTTCCATAAATCTTGTCAGTGATGGATTCTGGTGCAGGTTGTCCACTACTGTAATTAAACTGGATTCAGTAGCAAAAATATTTTATCAGAAATGCCAACCGATAGATTTACACATAACAAAGTCTGGACATTGACTACAAACACATTATAGGAAAAACTACGTATTGGCAAATCTGTTTTTATTATGTACATGGGATACTAAATGAATGAATACCCTAGTGAAATATCGACAAAAAATAAAATCAACTTCTGAATCCAAGGCTTTTCAAGGTACCAATCAATGTCCTGACGAAAGCTAAAATACCAAGTAACTTTGGAAGCACTGTCTATCAACAATAGTCAACACACAATTGATCTATGACCAATTACTGGATGAGAAATAGTTAGAAAAGTCACCTTAATACCCCAATCATATTCAGGCCCACCAGGATTATGACTTGCACTCATAATAAATCCACCATTTGCCTGTTCAAGTTTAAGAAAATGAGAAGAAAAGAGCAAAGTGGCTGAAAATGTTATGCTATCTCTATATACCAAAAATACTGCCAGAGAAAAAGGAGTTTGTTTTGCTTGCCTTCCTCTTCCTTATCACAGCAGAAACGGCTGGTGTTGACAATATCCCTTCCCTGCATTAAACAAGAAAAAGTAAATTCAACTTTTATCAACAAGTGACAATGAAAAATAGATCATGCACTAGACCAAGAAAGATGCTTATCCAATTGATGTCATTCCCTGCTAGCTCTTGATTTACATAATTCTTCTCGTTGTGGCAACCAATGTTGTCAAATAGTGGCTATAGAGCTAATTGCAGAATTTGAACAACCAGCTATTGTCCCGTGAATTGCGATTTAGTACAAAATGTTGCAAATAGCAGCACTATAGCATTGTAGTATAGCGGAATTTGAAAAAACGGTTATTTTCTATGACCATGCTCTTCACAACACTGGTTGCAACAAATTTAAAAAGAAAATCAATTGATTAAGAAACTTACTTTCCAACCAGAATTTTTCCAACACCATTTCCAGCAGCAATTTTGATTATTATCTGCAATGCACATAAACAGCAGAACGAATTAGAAATAAAGCAATATTCTTAACACAATATACAAATTTTGATTTTCAAAAAGTTTGACCTGTGCAGCTTCACGATTAAAGTATCGACCATCACCTCCCAAAACCAACAATCCATTTTTGTAATCCTCCGCTGGCAATGAATTAAACAGTGCCTACATATGCACACAAGTTTAACATTTTTTTATGGTAAAATAAGTTTCATTCAACTAGAACAATATGATCAATACAAACAGAGTACACATGCGTTAGACATTCCTCATCACCATTTTGAGATCAACACATAAATCATGTAATCATAATATATTGCAAGGAATTCTGCAAACCTGTATCCAGTTTGCAAGGTAATTATCTTGCATAAACACTTTCACCTACAAAACAAGTAATCCATAATTAAATTAAAAACAAAAAACAAAACAAAAAAAAAAAAAAACAAAGAGAAACCCAACATTACAATTTAAATTTTTGAAGTGCAAATATATTATCAATCAATCCTAGCATAACTTAACATCTCTTATTATCAATGATCACTAACTAAATGCATATAATGTGAGCATTTTTATGAAACAAAGGGTAAAACCCCAAATGTGAAAGAACAATTACCAACCTTCTTACGTAGCCCACTGGTACCAGTTTTTTGTCCTTCGATGGGTTTGGTAGGAATAGAATTAATCTTCAGTAAAAAAAATAAAAATAAAAACATTTGAAAGGGGTTAAAAAGAACTTAATAGAAAAACACAAAAAAAGAAAGAAATGTGTGAAGAGAAAGAAAAACAAAAAACCTTGATGCCATCAGGTTCGGTAATGGTAGTGGTGGGAGGAGAAGATGATGATGATGTGGCTTTGATAGTTGGATTATGTCGAAGCCTGAAAGGAAAGTTTTGAAGTTTGAAGGAAGAAGAAGATGGGAGGTAGGAAGAAGAAGATTGGATTGAAAAAGGGAGAATGGAGTTTTGGGGTTTAAATGAAGAGACTGTGAAGTTGTTGAGTCTGCAGCTGAAAGCCATGATCGGGTGATGAGAATGTGAGATGACTAATGCGACTTTGTTTGGGAGAGAGTGTTTTTATGTGATAGAATCGCATGGATGCCACATGTAACTGTGGAGGACACTACTACTTATCTTTGAGATTCAACCAAAAATCACGTGAAAATTATTTCATTTCAACTTCAGTCTATTTTTGCTCTTTTTTAAATCACTGCATCATTTTTCTCTGTAAATATTAAGTAATAATGGAGTGAACATCCTAAATTTGGAGATTAAGTAACGGTAATTAAGATCTTTTAGGACTCGCTTACGAAAAAGAGAAACGACATGAAATAAAGCTCCATAAAAGTAGAAATATTATAAGCATTTATGATATTAATATTATTTGTTTACTGTGTAAATGGCAATAAATAAGATAATATGGGTATTCGATTTGGGGTAACGATTTCCATCCTTCTAGTGTTATTAGAGTTGAAATAAATGTAACTACTTTTGTAATTGCTCAATTAACTTAGAAAATTCATCGAGACGGCAAAATAATTTTTTTTTAATTTTGTAAAACTGAATTTTTTTATACTATATGTTAGATAAGCTAAATAAATATATATTATATGCATATGACAAAACTACAACTGTAACAAAATTATATTTAACTTATGATGAAATTCAAGGTATTTTTTAAAATTTAGGTTATATTTAATATTTTCTTTTGAAAAACAATATAATTTTATGATCATATAGTATCTCAACCATACTTCAACAATTCTTAAAAACAATTTTTAATAATTTGATTAATTTAAAAAATAAATAAATATATCTTATGTCTCTTCCAAAAACTCTTCCTAAAGAGACCCTTAAACAAACCAAGGAGTCAAGGACAAGGACAAGGTGACATCATCTTAAAATATAGTACAAAATAAATTCGGACGGATAGAATTGATTTGGGGCCAACGGAATTTTTTGTTTAACGTTACCCCAGATAACTAGTTACAGTATGTCATCATATCATATCATGTACACTGTACAACATCGACTCTGGTTCAATGCAAAAGGTGAATAAGCAGAGTGCACAATGTCTTGTAATAAAAACAGTGTTTAATGAAGCCGTATAGCCTCTATCTAGAACCGAAGAGTTTAATATACAAACAATAGTTATGGACACATACTGAAACAACCAATCATATTTTACTATCTGATTGCATCACAAATTTACTTTTTTACCTCCATCCAAATAAAACTATATTTTAAAAGTTATTTACATTATGATCTGATGGTAAAATATGATTAAAAAAGTCTAAGCGAAACCTACCAAAATTTAGCAATCCTCAGTATCAGTTTAACACTTCACATCAGTTTCATGGAGGAGTTACTGTTAAAAAAAAGTTTCAAAGAGGAAGTTCGCCCATAAACAAATTAAATAAAAAAAAAACATATATTTAACACTTTTTTAAAAGGACATATATAATATATTTAACTCAACAGTTACTTATCTGCACTTCAAATATCTAACATTTATAACATGTATATATGCCAGAAATGTCAACTTTCACTAGGTAAGTAGAAGTGCCTTTCTCATCCACAATCTACGCAATATAACACCAGTCACATTAGAAGTGCCTTTCACCGGCTCTCTACCCAATCCGTGTTATCTTCCTTCTATTGTCTACACAAAATTAAATAAGGGAAATATACAAATCAGCTTCTTGAATTCTTGTTATCTAACTGAATCATTCCCTCAGTAGAAACAATAATTCGAGGCAAAAAATATCACCTGAAAAGCTGGATCCAGTAATAGATGCTCGTTCCTTTTCAATTTGGCCCATAGTAGTTCACTACTGCGGAATAAAAGAACCACCTGCTCAAAGCCACAAGTAGCCCCATTATTTGTGTTCAAGATATTGTTGAGTTTGTGTCTGTAGCTGATTTTTCCAATTCGCTATTCAGAGTACTTAAAACATCATTTGGTGGGCAATTGTCTGCTGGGTTCTTAGCTGATGTTTGGCAGAAGCATTCAGGCCAAGAATTAGTATAGAAAGACTCCGGAGAAACACGCTTGTGAGGTTCACCAAAGTTTGTTTTTAGCATGATTTTCCTAACAGCTTCTTCAAAACCAGACACGCGTCCGTTCTCCCTATCAATGAAGATGGGGGCAAGAGCTTTTCTATCAGGTCTGATTGTAGTCCGGAAGCCATAGTAAAGGCGATGCCCTAGGAGGTTGTTTGCAAAGTTGCTTGGGCCATCATAGGTTGGCATGAAAATGTCAGAAAGAAGGCAGACCATGTAATCCACAGCAGAACCTGCCAATCCCCTAGTGTTCTCAACAAGCTCTTCAGAGTGATCTACAGAAGAATGATTCTCAAGTCTTGGGAACAAACTTCGAAATGGATTCATAAATCGATCCCCACCAAACAATTCACCAGCCGCTAGATATATCCTGGTAGAATTGTCAAAACCCAATGCACGCAAAATAAGACCAACCTGTAATTCGAAGACATCAATTTATATCCATTTAATAAATCATTGGCATAATAACTTTCAACAAATTTGAAATTTGTATTCATCAACATGCATACCATTTGCCAGACAGAGAAATAGTTAAAACTTAAAAGATATTCCGAATGAACGAATTTTTACCTCCTCAGGAGTCAGTGGGCATTTTCCAATGGCTCTTCTTTCATTATAGACAAGTTTTTTAGGAGCAAAATTTTCTTCTCGATACTTCTTCAGAATCTTTTGCTCCGCAGGTGTAAATATATCAAAGCATCTACAATCACATTCATATTTAACACGAGTGATTTAGAGAAAAAAAGCATTACATTATATTTTGAATTAAAAAATAATTGAGTTCATTTATCCACCAATAAAACAGATTCTACAGTTTCTACTATTGGATCGGCCCTTCTAGAACATGCTAATGCAGATACTGCCAAACATTCGAGATAATAACAGGAAGATATCCCCAGTGCATATTTAAGAACATAATGAACTACCAAAGTTATTAGTTATGCAAACAAAGTAAAACAATAAATAAAATAACTTTTGTTTCTGGCACAAATAAATGAACCAAACATCAGCTGGGACAGACTAGAAAGCTTGCAGCCAAAGTTTACTAAAATCTTAAGTCAATACACAATCCACCAAATGCCAAAACCATGAAAGTGATCCAATCGGAGCTGAATTTTATAGGCGGGTGCGTTGGTTGAAATGAGGATGGGTATTGGCTTTGGGATGATGAATCAGGCAACCCTTTCAAAGAACTTGATTTAGATTCTGTATGCATCTTTTAACTTGCTCAATAATTCTGGTCTAATTATTCTTCAAGATTAGCTCTCTAATCTCAGGTCTCTTGCCATTGAAGCTTGCAAAAGCTTAGTTCTTCTAGCTCTTTCGTTTTAACCAAGCCTTTTCTCTGATAAGGCAACTTAAGCATTATGCTTCTTGTTCATGCTATTTTTTATTTTCTACCTAATTGTGTTATTATGATTGCTACAGCAAGTGGTGGATCTGCTGATACTGACAAGAAAAAATGCTAGTCAAAATAGTAGTGATGGGAGATGATAGCAGTTAAGTTATTGAAACACAAAAGCATTAAAGTAAAAACTATAAATATTGTCAGAAAGTACTCGGTGAAGGTGTTTATCATTTAAAACACCATTTAGCTGGTACAAGAAAGATGCTTAGTATTTTTTAAATGTGCCGGATGAGGTTAATAAAATATTGGATATTGCATAGAAAAGTACGGAAACTCAGAAAGCACACACACAAAAACTTCATACTGGTGATGCTGTAGATATACAAGAAAATGCCAAAAATGTAAAAGATCTCTTTTCAATTTAGGATTTATAATATAGAATTAAACGAAAAACCAGGTGACTTGAGAATTACCAACATCCACTCCACTACTACTTCAACGTTCAAAAGAAGTTTAAGGGAGTAAGCATGCCAACAAGTTTCTGAACTTTTTTATACAAATGCTATACATTTCAATTGTGATAAAAATAAGTCCCAGTATGAAAAAAAGTGATAGCGGACTGGAAAATATGGAATTGGGTTAAAGCCTCCTCCTTATCATGTTTGAGAAAAATATTAAAAACAAGAATAAGTTGACAAAAATAGGTTGATCCATTATGACTGTAACCAATGGATACATAAAATATGATGATCCATACACAGTTTCTTGGTCAACTGTCCTAAATGATCAATCTTGTCATCAACTGACAGTACACTTCGTCCAATTATAGGTAGGATTGAAGTTTGACAACCTTGGAACTCAACCAGAAAATGGAAGTTCTTCCTTTTACTTAATAATATACAACCTTACTTGCTCCAAACCCCTCCCAAGCCCTGACAACACCTGCATATCTTCCTTATAGAATAAGGTCTTTATGTTAACCCGAAAAAAGTTATTAAAATTCATTTATATCACATACAGCTGGAGACTGGATCTCTAGGAAAACAAACAGAAACTAAGCTTGTTAACACCATGGTTTTGAGAAATCACCACAATTTATGTGGCTGCACGTATAACTCTATATCTATGGTGCTAGAAATCAGGTGCACTATACCATCAAGATTGCTAATTGCTACTGCTCATTAGTTCAGGGCTAAATGTACCCTTGAAAGAAATGAAAAACTAAACTAACAAGGAAAATAAGCACGGAAACATTTTTGTGTGTAGAAAAGAGTTTTACAATTTGTCAAATAAATGCCATTTTCACCTAGGATCCACCATTAAGAAATAGGTAAAAAATACTTTGGAGTGGCCATTAGAGATGTTAAAAAACAATAAAAAGGAATCATAACAGATACACTGATGAATTGAAATTCCACACTTTTGATCCATGCTTTCTGACATAAGTTGGCATAAATATCCATAGCTTTTTTTAATGAGAAATATCCTTAGGTTTTTTTTAATGAGAAATATCCATAGCTTTGAATGAAAAGAAAAGTATGCACTTTTTTGGGTGAATAGAAAAGCATGCATCTAACTCTTACTAGTGGAAAAGATAATGTACCAACTACAAAATCTCTATATCTCAATTGATGTGAACACACATGCATACCCGATAACTTACCCAGCAAATGCCAACATATCCATCTCAAACCGAAGATGTATTGACATGAAGGGTCCTTGTGCACGTAGTTTATCAACTATTGATTGACTTAGCTTCATAATATGTGGCTTGAATCTTAAAGCATGATAGTTAACTCTACACCTCAATCTTTGGTACTCAGGATTGTCAATTTCTTCGGCTAAGCGGTGGGAAAAGGGAGTAAGATAGATGGCCCCGTGTTCCTTCATTTTCTTGAGAGCGTCAGTAGTATACCAACTTATAGGAGCATCTCTAGGGGGGCGGAGCTGTGTCAAAATAACATCTGAAGTTTTGAACATATTATCTAGGAATTTAAAACGATTTCAAATTATTCACCAATTGCCAAATTATTACAATATACCTGAAATGCTTTTATTTTCTTCTTTTTTCCATTTTTCTCATTTTCTGGAATGCTTTCTACAATCTTTACGTCAAACCTCAGTGTCATGATGAAGTGCTGAACATCATAGATACCTTGGAAACCACTGCATGTAAAACAAACAAACAAATATAGGATCTATTGTAGTATAGTGTGACACCAGCTCATCACAAATTTATCAATCAATGAAACTAGAATCTTTACAACCATACAAAAGGTGCCTCATCTTCCCAAAACTAGAGCAAACTCATTTGAGCAAGCATCTAATGCTAGTTTTATAGAAAATTAAAAAAAAATGAGATGCCTTACTAAGAACGTGAAAAAGGTATAAGAACAAATGCAATCATTTCAATGTTTCTAAAAAAATGCACTCAAGCTCTTTTTAACTTCTAAGATGAGGGAAAAGGAGCTCCTTTAGCAAATGGAAAATTCTCCCACTTATAATTATCTTCGCATACTTTCTACACAAAAAGCCAATCCAGCAATTACTTGCTATCAATGTATAAGAACTTAACCAAAAACTGTCTTCCAAATTTATGTAGGGA
>NC_021163.2:12770969-12814011 GCF_000331145.2 Cicer arietinum | reverse complement strand
GGAAACAATACACCATCTATTCCCTGTGAAGTAAGAACAAATATAACAATAAGGTCCTTCTTAATGGATGGTCTAAGGAAACAGGATAAAAATAACTAAGTACTTTCTATTATAAGTAAAATACATTTTTCTAGGAAAAAACTAAACACAGATTTATGCAAAATTCAAGTTTGAATAATAAATACAAGTATTTAAATAAGTATTAGTATTTTTAATTTATAAAACTAATGCACTAATGCATCCGCTGCAGAAAAAATAGTTCACTGTATCCTAATCCTTATATGTTAATAGAGGATTAGGATTCCCAGCATTCACCTTTCTCTTTCTCTCTCCACCTTGCATTAATTTTCTGATCAAAATAAATCAAGGGCCGTGAAATTATAAAAATAAAAAAACGCACATATAATGACTCATACATCCATGACTGCAGTAAATCTCAGTCCAATAATAGACGCCTAATTGTATAACAGCTTTGTGTCAAGTAATTATTATTTATTCGCAAAAAAAAGGAAATTATTAATGGTTGCATTCGAATAAGGCAATCAACATATATGTTCAAGAAAAAAGAAATCGCTTACATATCTTTTTCCAATTGAATCAAAATCGATAATTCTTTGAATAAATTTTGCAGTTCAGCACTAAGTTAAAAATTAAAATTTCAAGACAACTAAACATATACCTTTCATCATGCCAAAAGGAGTTTGCATCCAACTCAGGCAGCACTAGTGTAGCATTCATGATTCGCGCAGCAAGAACGGCATTGGAGATCTACAGCATTAAAATACAAATATATAAATACAGTACACAGAACAAAATAGAACCACTATACAAATATAAAGCCCATCCTAACAACAGCACTAGATTCACCTAGCTTCATAAGCATATACATAAATCGAAACAACAACCAGAGTCTACAGTGAGGGAAGGAAAAGGGTACAAACTGCAGTACGCTGCTGATTAAGTCCACCGTTACATCGAACACGCAAATAGCCATTACTCTTACTCGGAGGAGCTGAGAAAAGAAAACGCAGTATCAGAAAGTTCTAGAACATTCATACTCAGGTGAAAATTCTTGCATGAGGAAACAGTCTGTAACTACAAGAACAGATAGATACGGGGCCAATGAGAGCGCGGGGTAGACGACGGTCGCCAGCCACCGGAATCAGCATTGCTCCAAAGTTCTTCTAAACGGATCTATAAAAAATTGATTAATCAATCACTGAATTGCAAATTTCGCGTTAAAAGTTGCGGAGAGAATCTAGAATGAACAATTTAGCACGAACCTCTGAGCGATAATTGGATTGAACGTTTGTGGTTCGGGTTGACGAATAGAACAATGAGAGCGTACCGATCAAAAGCACCGCAGCAGCAATCGACAACTTCGCAATCATTCCTTTGAATCCTGAACCTCCGCCGTGCCTTCCATGCTGCCTGTGAAGTCCAGCTCTGCAATAAACGACATTTCCGAGTTTTGAAAATTGAAACCGAAATCAAAATTAATATCGAATTACTATCTAAAGTATACCTCCTCATAGTGGAGATTTAATAGATATACTCTTCTTATATGGATCCAGCACTTCGAGTTTACACTTCAGTGTGAAAATAGGTAATAAAGGATGTAGATGACGGTGAGAGATGTGGATGCCGTGTCGGAGATCTGCGAAATGGTGGTTGCCGGTGGTGATGTGGCTTTGGAGAGGAAAGATGCAGCGAAGTCACGGTTAATTAATGAAATGAAAATAGAAATTGGTTCGGACAATGCGATCTGGGATAGGTTATGGGCCTCTATGGCTAGGCTTAAGAGAATGGGTTGTAAAGATGAATATAGAAAAAAATGGTGGATTACTATTCGCCCCATTATTTTACTAATACACCTTCTTTTTCGTGTTTGTAATTTTTTTAACATGCTCTATGTGTTGAAAATTAAACCTTCTTCAACTTTAAAAATAAAAAAAATCAAAATACCTTTTGTTTGAAACTTAGTTATAGAATCAACGCTCAACCTCCATTTATGCACCTCTTTGGCTATAGCGGCTTCTTCGACCAATTATAAATTAAAATCTTTAGAAATCAATAGAGTTAAATTCTAAGATGGATCGCTATAATAAATAGTTTGCAAAACTTAGCTATTTAAAAGGTGTTTAAAATTAAATGATAAAAGATATTGTCTTATTAGAGTAAAAGTTCATAGTTCTTAACATATTTTAATCAAAGAAAGTGACTTGATTGATATTTGTTCGATGATAAAAAATAAAAAAATAAAAAAATAAATATATATTTAAGTCGATCGTCTGAACTATGCGGATAAGAGGGACTTTAAACTTCTATTTTGTGATTTATATCTTATCATTGTTAAGTTTTTAAATATTGATCTATGATGAGTTATATGTTGTGTTAGTTCGATAAAACAATATTTGATCAATTATTTGATCGAATCAAGTTAGTTTTCTTGATGGTGGCTAAAAATTAGTTCTACAAATTTTTGATTTCGATTTCAATCAACGGTAGATCAATCTTGGTACTTATCTTGATTTTTTATTATTAAGAAGAGTGTTTTAACAATTGATGGTGTAATTATTTACTTTTGTTGGCACCAACTTATGCTACAAAAGTTTTTATTAAATTCAATTCTATCTTTTTTTTGTTGTTGTTGTACTTTGGAGACAGGTTAACAAACTAGAAGGATGTATAAAAATATAGAGGAAGTGAATAGAAAGTCTTACAAATGGGATGGACTTTGGTGTTGAAGAAAAAAATTGCATACATCTACAAGGAAGCATGTGACTGGACTCATAGAATGTCGTCCTGCGTTGTCAAACAAAACAAAAATGTAGTTCATCTCGGAGTTAGTTTTGTGCAGTCAAAATATCAAATGTATAGTGTTTAAATGTATATATAAAAATAATTACTATCAGCAAAAAAGTAAAATTAATTGTTTTTTAAGTTTTAAAGATATTTATTTTGTATATTATTAATCAATTTACGTTTAGTCTTGTGATGTCTTCTTTATTTATTGTTTCACCATAGATAAAAATATCATCAAGTAAAATGTCGTTGAGTATCTTATAAGGAGTAAGTCTTATTTAGACACATTCACAAAAGAAAAGAAAAAACTAAAGAATATATTTTTTTAATAGTTTAGTTATATGTATTTTTTAGTTGGTGTCTAAATAATTTTTAGTTAGAGTTGGGACCAAACAAGTAATCTCTCTTTTATCAGATTTGCTTTATTTTTATCTAAGTGCGTTCAAGAGACAATTAGCTTTGATTAAAGTGATTTATACACTAAAACGGATCAACTTGATTGGCTAAAATACGGTACTTCGAGTCCTTATGCGAACTTGTTCACCATGAGTGGCTTCACAGACAAAATTAACAATTAAAAGTGAGAGAAAAATACAAAATAAGAGTTGAATTGTAATTTAAAAATTTATCTTCTTGAAAACTTTTATCAAAAAATCTTTTCGAAATATTAAGTGATAACTATGAAAAAAATGTTTTGAAACAGTTTGACAAACAATCATTTTTCTTAAGAAAAATATTTAATGGATAATATATTTGAAGAGATAAGAAAAGTGATATTGTAATATATCAATAATTTGATAGAAAATAGAAAATAAAAATAAAATAAAGTAGTAAATGAGTGTATAAAAATTTGATATATATATATATATGTATGTATATGTTTTATTGTTTTATTAAAACAAGTTTTTTATATGAACAAGTTATGGCGAAAACAAATAATCAAGTTCAGTAAGAACGAACATATGCACAAAAGGATTTATAGTAGTTCTTTTGCTATGTATTAATACTTTTTTTTATAAGAGATAATTAAATAATTATAAATTAATCATAAAAATTAATATATTTAATCTATATTATAAATTAATTATGTAGCTTTTATTTGATCAAATTATAATTTTATTATTTCTTATAAAAAAGTTGGAGTAAATAGCCATTATTAACTAATTATCTTTTCAGGTAATACTTTTTTTATTATTTAATGTGTTTATATAGGAATGTATACACTTTGAAAGATTAATAGAGAAATGTGATAAACAGGGAGCTCGAAGGGGACCAGAGGCCACTGAACCTGTTGTTTTTAAATTTGTTTTGTTGTAATTTTTATATGATATTATATAATCAATCTTTTTTTATTCAATATATTGAACCTCAAACATGTTTTAATGAAATAAAATGTAAAACAAGTCTTCAAAAATAAAAGTTAATTATTTTTATATTTGTTTGATAATATTAACTTTAAATATATTTTGGATTTAAATATATTTTTTATCTTTCATTTTAATTTTGATTCTTGTAATTTTTTTTAATAATACTCTTGTAAATTCTAAAATATTTATAAAAAATTATTTAATGTGATTTTTCTATTAAACATATTGAAGAGATTAACTTTGAATCATGTGGCAGACACCGATTGTGTAAATATTGTTGATCGCATAATAATTAATTATAAAAATAATATATCTACATGTTTATCATATTATTAACCTTTTTTTACAAGTCACATTCTTAACATTATTGATAAAATTTATTACAAATATCATCGTTATAACATGTCGAGTCACCATTCAACAACGTTATTTATCTTTTTCAACTTCATAATCGTCACTCTTCATCTGGGTACCTAGAAAAAAAAATCAATCTCTGAAAACACAATTCCAGCACCGATCTTCAAAACTAAAAATTGTTATTTTGAGTCAAAAAGTCCCAAAATCTATCTTCTAAAAGTGTAGTAAAAACTAAATTTGCAATAAATTTGAGATGAACAACTACAAACTTAGAAAATAAATCAAAAGAAGTTATGTTTGAGAATTAATCCAAATGCACAATCGCATAACAGCACCAGAGTAGCAACAAAATTTTATGTATTAACGTCAATAAATATACAGTTAAATCACAAATTAATCAGATAAGAAATAAAAAATAATAATGATGAAGAAACCAACAAATTTCGTTGTTATTCAACAACTTCTCTGTCGTATACTAGAGACGGGATCCCGCACAAAGAAATGATGTAAAGAAGGCGTCGCCGCTGGAGAGAGTTGAAGAGTAGAGGAGAAATCAATTTGGGGGTTAGGGTTCCGACATCATAGTCTTCTTGTTAAGACAAACTCTCAAATTAAGTGTTGATTAAAATAAACAAAGGTTAATTAAGAATGTTAATCATGATTTTAAATATTATGTTCATTTAACTTGTGTTTTTGAGTGAATTAATTCAAAGATAAGACTCAAGCAAAACAAAGAAATCAGCAATAAAAAATAAACAAGGAAGAAAGGAGAACATTCTTGACAAAATTTGTGAAAACGGAGAGTGTTCTCCATAATCAAGACTGATGATTACAACTTCAAGATCAATTCATCTCCACTAGTTCAAAAAATATTTTGCCTCTAAAATTTACACTTATGTTATCAGTACTTGACAAGGATCAAGTAGGATTCATGCTAATCAAAGAACCCATTTGAATCACAAAGATAAGGTCATGAATCAAACAAGTCTGAACATTCTCCAGTTTGACTGTCAAGAGAATAAAACGATCTTGAATTGTACAAGACATCCAGATTAATCAGGAAGACATTCAGAATGATCAAGACTGAACCTCCAGATTGATCATTAATTTCCGAAAAGTTCAAAAACTATAACTCCAGATTGATTATCAATCTCCATAATTTTCATTAAACTTTTGCAGAAGTTCATCATCGTTCTAGAAAGTTGTTTTGACAAAACCAAAACTCCAGATCGAAGCGAAGACATCAACAAATATATCTGAAATATAAATGATCATTAATCACAAGAGATATTTGATCAAGAACAAATAAATCAGTCCAATCAACATAGTTCAAAAGTATTCAAAAGGCTGGAATATTTTTATTCATATATATTAGTTTTGGTCAAAACTGACAGAGCACTACCAACAGCTCTTTTAATCATTATTAATTTCTCTAAAACACATACAAAAAGAATGACAATGCTCGCCTATAAAAAGAAGGACAATGCTCAGGGAAATGGCAAAAGTTCAAGTGCTAACAAGTCTCATAAAATCATTCACATTCACATACTTGAAATTCTCAATTTCTCAAGAAAAAATCAGTTCTGACTATATTTCAATATTTTGTTATTATTGTACTGAATTTTTTGTAAAGAATCGAATCTCAAACAAGAGTTGAGACATCTCATATTATATCAAAACAATCTCATCATTATTGTAAAACTCAAACTATAAGAGTTTAGTATAGTTTGGGTAGATTGTAAGAAATCCTATCAAGATTGATAGGTGACCTGATTAATCTCTTTCTGGGTGGAAATAATTTAAGTTTGTAACAGATCAAGTTTGATCTGAACTAGGTGTTGTAAAACCAATAAGGTTCTTTGTGTTTGAACACTTAGTGAAAAATCTCACAGTTGTGAGGACTGGAGTATCTCAAATTGGGTGAACCATAATACATTCGTGTGTGATACTCTTTCTCCTATCTCATTACTTATTAAACATGATTAATCATTTAAGTTAAAAACATAAACTAAATTTCTGATTTTAAACTAACCAATAATGTTATCCGTAAAAACCAATAACGTTATTCATTTTCTGTTTTCTTAACCAAGATAATTATTGAGTTAAATACTTAAGTTTTTTCACGAAATTTTAAATAGAAACATTTACAATTCAAACCTCACTTCCTTGTAAATTGACATTACTACTTCACTTATTTCAATCTGGGGGTTATGATTCTAGTATCGTAGTCTTCCTTCAATTTGGGGGTTAGGATTCAGTTGAAGAGGGAAGAGTGAGCATTAGTAATGAATAAGAGGAAAAAAAATGGAGAACAAAGTATAGTTGAGGGGCTAGAATAATCGGATGTATTTCTTGGTTTGAATTTTTGAAAATTGGTTGCTGGATGTAGAAAAATTTATGGGATTGTAGGTTGAAGATGAGTTTGTAGATGTTAGCTTTTATTTTTAAATAATAATAATAATAATCAAATTTAATTTATTTTAATTAATATTTTATTAATTAAATGTTATCCGATCAACAACGTTTACACATTCAGCACGTGTCTATCCGATGAACAACGTTTACACACTCAGCACGTGTCGTGTCACTTAAAATTAGTTATTTCAATATTTTTTAAACAAAAATCACATTAAGATTTTTTAAAAATATTTTAAAATTTACAATGTATTATTAGAAAAAACATTACATAAATTAAAATTACTTATATTTGTAGAGACTAAAAATATATTTAACTCTATATCTTATAACTTATTGTGCATATAAAAAATTATATTTTCTTAATTAAATTATGTTTTGAAATTTGGTCTTGTATATTTAATTTTTAACTCCGTTTTCAATAAATATGAGACATTAATAGTATAATAAACTAAAAATAAAAAATAAAAGGTGTGGAATGATTCTGATAATTTGAAGCGCATGATTCATGAATATTGAATGTCACCGTTGAAGAAAAATATCGTACAATGAATGCAATAGCGTCATAATAATTGTGTGGTGTCACTCCCCGTGAACTGAGGCTATGGGAACGTGGCCAGATTTACATCAAACAAAAACAGTATCATCATATTTGTAGAACCTAAGAACAATGGAACGTGTCGACACCCTAATGGATGAACAATATTTACATAGCACAGTAACGAGTAGTTACCTAGCTATGAACTGAAATAACCAATGGGGTTCTGAAACGTCCTACGTCCTACATGTAGTTTAATATCATAAATTTGCGAAAAGAAGAAGGTTGAAAAGTTGAGTTGATTGAGGTTACATGATGCCCGTGAGAGAGAGTGACAGAGATGAGATGGGATCCACAGACATATGAAATATAGACCAACGGTGCTACAGTAACATGTTGCTTTATGTTCAAAATTCTACGAACAATGCTTCAATAGCCTAATAGGTGCATCGCCCATGAAAGAAAAAATATAACTTTAAAAAAAATTTTGACTAATTAAATTACCTTTGGTTACTTTTTTCACACCTACCTTTTTTGAAGAAAAAAAAAGGTTTTATATCTTGACTTTCGCATTCCTATAATCACACGATAAATAATTTTTTATTTAAAAGACTGTATTTTTAAAATATTCATCTATAAATTTTAATTTTTTTTTTTTTTTTAATAGAAAATCACATTTCTGTGATATGATCATTTATAAACATTTTGATATATAAATTATTATTTTAATTAGTTTTTTTTAAAATATAATTAAAAAAACTAAAAAAATGTGTAATTATTTTTACAAATTTTTTAACCGTTATTAATCTCCATAATACAATTTCTTAAATGTTTGAAAAAACGAACCTTCTTACATGATCGTAGATTTAGAATATAATTTAGTGTTGGCTAAAAAAATAATACTTTATATAATAAGTTTAAAGTAGACAATTTTTTAACTTTTTCTGAAAAGAGGATATTGTAGAAAAAAATTCCCCATCAATTACAAATATAGATTTAAAGTAAGACTGTATTCACTTTAAAATTGAAAAGTAGATTTTTTTCATTTATATTTAAAATATAAAGTAATATTATACAATAGTATAAAAAGCGTACTTGGCTAAGAAGAATGCAATCAAGTAAAATTGTAAATACGAAACAACTTGTCAAACACTGTTAAAAAGGGTTTAGATTGACATTTGTACCCTTCTTTATTAATACATCATTTGTTTATCAACATAATATATAATATATAATATATATATATATATATATATATATATATACCTAGACAATCACATAATTACAAAACCAAACATGGATTTTACATTCCCAATTATTTCTCTCCTCCTATATGTTTTTCTCATTATTTATTTGGTTTGTCCTATTTATTCTTTAGAAATAAGTAGTCGCGGATTTCAAGTGAACAATATATATATATATATATATATAGAGAGAGAGAGAGAAAACAACTTTTATATTTGTTCATTTTCATACATCAATTTAATAATAGTCAAGAATCATTTACATTAAAATAATAACGACCACACAAATAAATTAAACATTACGTATTAATTTAAAATTATTAATTTTATCAATCATTTCATTATATATTATTTAATATTTATTTTTGTTAAATAATACGAAACTTTTAACTATCGACAAATTGCACAACAATCATTTATATCTGCTTATTTCTCTTTTAGGTGATCAAATAGATTTTTGGGTGTAAATAAATTACTTTTGTTATTGAAAGAGCAACTACGACAGCACTCACTGTAATTAATGGTTCTTTTTCTCCCACCCCAAAAAATAGTATATTTATGAGTAAATTAGTAGAGTTTTTGTATTTACATGGGACGATTCCCTATCAGGATATAACACTGAAAAGGGTGGTGAATATATACTTATAAATACATGTGTCGTTTTCTGCAATTGAAGTCGAAGTCGAAGTCAGAGTCAGAGAGATATTAATCATAAAAAACGAAAAGGAAAAAAAGAAGTGAAAAAGAGAGAGGAAGCATGGGAAGAGGGAAGGTAGTTCTGGAGAGAATACAGAACAAAATAAATCGACAAGTAACATTCTCAAAACGAAGGAGTGGTTTGTTGAAGAAAGCTTTCGAACTTTCTGTTCTATGCGATGCTGAAGTTGCTCTTATCATCTTCTCTAGCCTTGGCAAGCTTTTTCAATACAGTACCACTGAGTAACTTTCTTATTTTCTCACTCATTAATCATATATACATTTTCTTTAGGAACCACCATCATTTTTTGTTTCTCCAAATTCGCCTTTTTAAGATATTCAATTATTTTTATTTTTTAACAAAGGTAAAAATACTTGTTAACATTAATTTCTCTGTATTTTTTTTGCATTTTTTTTATTATGCTTAAAATCAAATTAGGATACTTTCAATTGGGATAAATTTCTATTCACCCGAGGGTAATAAAAGGGTAGGAATAGAGTACTGTATTATTGATACTTGTTTCTTTATGATCAGCTTGAACAAAATCATTGAAAAGTATCGTCAATGTTGTTTCGACAATATGTCTGAGAATGGCGACTTAGGAGAACATCAGTCACAGGTTTTTTCTTGACATTAATTATATATAGCCATTGTATCATTAAAAAAGTTTGCTTATGCACATTTTCATAAATATATAGAGAGCGATATACTCGTTAACATTGTGGTGCATTAATTTCAGAGCTTATACCAGGAACTTTTGATGCTAAGAGTCAAGCATGAATCTCTTGCACAGACACAAAGGTATTTATTTATTATGAAAGGTGGACACAACAAAAAAATTGTAAAGTTTTAAGTTGTTAACTGGACACTAATTTTTATATTGTTTTTGTGTTTTAAGGAACTTTTTGGGAGAAGAACTCCATGCCCTTAGCATGAAAGATTTGCAGAGTCTAGAGAAACAACTCGAAAGAACGCTTGCACAAGCTCGAAAGCAACAAGTATCTACTTTCACTATCTTACTGAATTTATAGACTCTGATTTAAATGAAACACACCAAATGCTTGTTTGATATAAGGGAAGGGATTGAAAATTATAAAACTCGAGTGAAATAAAGATAGTCTAATTTAAATTTTCCTCAATTTTTTTTCTCTTCTTTTCTTCCCCTCAATTCTTGTTACAAAAACTATATATCTAATGTGTCTAATTCTTAAGTTATTTTATTTGCATTCCCTCACAAAGGAGAAAGAAAGTTCAACTCAAAATCTAAATCAATTGCGACACGATGTGTGTGTGTGTCTGTTTTTTTTAAGGAGAAGTCTCGTATATATACATGATGAGTTGATCTTTGCCTTTTAATTGCAGGTGCAAAAGTTGATGGCACGAGTAGATGAGTTACGCAATGAGGTATATATATATTTTAAAAGTCAATGTTATATTAGAATTACTCTGAACTTGTCATTACGTTCTTTAATTCATCTACATCAACCACCTAATCAATCTTATATCTCTTACTCGAGGAAGGAGAAGTATAGATGCAACTGTTATTGTTGGTTTCTCATCTTTCCTTCAATTTCATACTCAATGCAATTTTATTTTAGTATGCCCTCATTTTAGTGTGTGGGTCCATTTTATTGGGACTCAATCCATTTCTCTTTCTTTATTTTAATGGTGTTTCAACTTTAAGTCATTTTCTACTTTCTTGATTCTTATGTTAGGTGTTTCGACTTTAAGCCATTTTCTACTTTGAAGAAAGTGAATATTGTTCCTTAGTATTATTGTTCACTTTGAATTTAGTATTTGTCCACTTTGATAAATTTGCATATAACTTTTTATTGCTATGATCTCAAGTCATATTACTCATCTATTGTCCATTTTGGGGTCTTGTACGTAAATATGCACAATTTTATTTTTATTAAAAGGTGTCTCGATGAACAAAGGAGCATGAGTGTTGTTTATAAATTAGTTTTAGTCTCAATTTTCAAATAATGCAAAATTAGTGTGTCAAATCAATAACCTCCAATCAAGACTAAACGATCTTTCTACATTTAATAAATGTGACTTAAGTTTAACACCTATGTAGCACGTCCGTAACAAATTACTGCCGTGAAAAATTTAGAAGAAACAGATGAGATTTACATATCTTTAATTAATTCTCATTATTTATATATTGACAGGTGCACAAGGGGGAGGAGGTTACCAAACAATTAAAATCCAAGGTACCACTATTAATTACTAGTTGAGGGAATGTTATAAATAATTTTCAAATAACTATTTTTTACTAAACAGCTTAGTGACACAATAAGTGTTGATAAGTGAGGGAGTGTAGCTTTGAAACTGCATCCCAATATATAAAATGTTTCTACCGCCTTTTACCATCTGAATTGCATTTGGTGCCCAAGTAATTTATTTCATATGATATTTTATTGATTTGTATGCATTAATTTCCAAACCGGTAACCCAGGAAATAGGTATAAGCACCAAGTTTTGTGAAGATTCTACTAATTCCAACATCTCCATTAACAACCATATCATTACAAGTTTGCATGATGCACAAGCAGATCCGTTTGAACATGGCACAACAGGGTGTGTATTTTTTTTTTTCTTTTACTTTTTCAGCAACATTTTTTTTCTGTCACCAACATATGGTAAACAATATGCAAAAACTTTAATTAATTAGATATTCATGGAGGGATAGATTGAGTAAGCTTTTGAAAATATTAATAATTTATTATAACTAATTCTAAAATCACACATATGAATGATTGTGTGTGATCGGTTGACAAGTAGACAAAAACATTTTACATTAACTATATATAAATTATAGTGAAACAAAAAGAATGATAGTAGTATTAACTAATAGTGCGATATTTAATTTGAAATATATATAGACATTTTGATTGCAGCCGGTTTGGACACCAAGAAGCTGCAGCTTCAGAAGAACAAGCAACAGATAGAAGGATGAACAGAGGCCAAAGCAGTCGCAACAAGAACAATGAATATGAATGGATGAATTGAATTTTCATATGTGTTGATTCGTCAAATATATGTCTAAAAAAACTCACTGATTAGAGCTTAATTGGTTTAACTTATAATAGAGAAATAGTTTTTTCTTCCAGCATGACAATGTGGCTTCAAATTCAATTACATTATGTATGTATATGAAGCTAACCTCTGTTTCTATTAGCAAAATGACAACCATGAAAAGTAAATAAAATCTTCTTATCAGTCTAGTCCTCTTATGATAACCAATCCTATTTTTGTCCTAGTTATTTGAAATTTCTCAATTATGCAAGAGTTAACATGAAATTAAAGGGCTTATTCGATACACGCGCAATTAAATGATTATAATTTCTGCTTGTAGGAAAGACAGTGACCGAACAGGAATAAAAAATTTCGTGTGAGCCACCTAAATAAAATATAGTTTATTTTAGACATAATACATATCTGTGTTTTATGTTTGAAGAAGTAAAAAATTTCATTCTTTATGTTTTTTTAACAGTTTGGTGCTTTAATTTTCTTTTAAATCGTTTAATTTCTTATTTTCTCGATAACTTAAGTTATATTTTATTTTCAATGTTAAACTTTAAGTTATATTAAATTGTGCATTTAATATATTAAATTCAATAATTTTCTTTAATTACTATTAAGATATAATTTAAATAACACAATGAGTTAACTATTTATGCTGTTTTACAAGTGAATGAAGTTAATAATATTGATTAAATGGATAAATATTTTATAACCAAATTTTTAAAGGTAAATATGTGTCTAACTGGTTGCAGAAAAATCAAGAAATATATAGATCATTTATAAGGTTTGATTATTGTTTTTCTAAATGATTAATATGAGAGACTTGTTGTTGCAACATTTGATAGAATTTCTAATGATAAGATTATTTTAATTGCTCTAGTCGTCGTTTAAGGTGAAACAAAATACCAACAATGTAAATATGATGTAACTTAAATGATTAAATGTATTTTGTCTTTATTTTATCAAATATGTAAATTATAGCATGCGCAAAAGATTTGAGTTGTAATAAGCATAAAGTTTATCATGAAGAAATTAAACCAATGACATAAAAATACTTTTAAGCAATGATTTGCATTCTTTGAGTGACTTTAAATCATCACCAATAATTTTAGATGTATACGGCCATGATATCTTTATATATCCACCGAAAGCAATAAACAAATAAAATTGAAAGAATCTACCAATGAGGAAAAGTTTGCTTGAAACAAATCTATTGATAATGTGTTGAACATCAATCAGTGTTATTATCGTTGTTATTGTCAACTTAATTTGATGTGATTTAGTTTTGCAGAAATAAAAAGAGGTGTGATAACAAGTAGATTTCTTAGAAGTCGACCACTTATATTGTAATCTCCAATAAGACGAATTCTTTTACGAATACCTCTTTTTCTTCCATACATGAATTTGCAATCCTAAAAGTTTTTATGATTTGATTCATGCTCCCAATACTCCTCGGACTAATGAGCTTATTTGGCACCCTCCTATAATTTGTTGTATCAAATGCAACATAGATGGCACCACAAAAGGTTGTCTTGGACGAGTTGCTTGTAAGGCATATGTTGAGATAGTAATACTATTTTTGTTGGTTGCTTTGCTCAAAACTTAAACATCTCCACCGTTTTTCATGCATAACTCATTGGGGGCTATGAATGCAACAGAGATAGCTATTAAAAAAAGAGTTGATTATCTATTTGTTTGGAAATAAACTTTAAATTGGTGACTATTGCTTTTAAAAATAGTGAGATTGTTCCTTGAAAGTTAACAAACAAGTGGTTGAATTGTGGTAAGATAGCTAAAAATATGCGTTTTATTATCTCTAATTTCTTCAGATAAGGAAATCACTATGTAACACACTATTGCTTTAAGTTTTCAAAGTAATGACTATATTTGGTGGAATACTATCCCTTTTTGTATTTTAGAATTGAATATTTGTAATAAGTTAGGGTTTTCTAACTAATGATTTTAAAGGGATTAATATTTTGTTTACTCTGTATTATTTTTTCCTTCACCAAAGTTTTATTCATTTGAAATTTACTGGTAAGATTTTGAATGAAACAATATTCTTTATGCCTTGGTTGTTTCACTTTGAGTTTTGACCTAGTCCCCCAATTGTTTTTGTAATTTCTCATTTTTCTATATGAATGAGTGTTCAGGGAACTGCAAATAAAAGTTAACTGTTTTTTATTAAAACAAATATAAAATTAAGTTAAAATTTTAATTTTCTTAATAGTAATTAGACATGAAAAAATCACTTAACAATAATAAAATAATTAGAAATTAGATATTATATCCAATAAAATAATAAAATATTAGGATGTGAAAATTGACTCCTTAAATTATATTCATTTAAAAAAACACAATATTGATCATCAATCAGTGAAATAAATAGAAGTTGAATGAATTATAAGAGAAGATCTCGAATTCAAACTCGAGAAAATTAATATAACAATTAATTTACTAACATTTACTTGTAAAAAAATTGATTAACTATTTGTTAATTATATAGGCCTAAATGAATGTTAGGTTTATTTTACAAAAATATTTATTATCTTTATGATAAAAAATAAATACCATCCATGTACCAAAAAAAGAAAAGATATAAAGACATCATTTTATTTTTGGCTGAAATTATTTTTGATTAATTTATTTTTGTCAAAAATAAATTTTTAATCTCAATTTTCAAAATTTAAATTTTGATCTCCACTATTTTTTATTGTGTGAAACTTTCATTAATGACATGACACTTATTTAATTTGGATAAAGTAGTTTATATGTCATTATTATTGTAATTAATTTTTATTAATATATTAACATATTTAAATTTAAATTTATAAGTAAAATAAAAAATTATTTTTAATATTTTAATGTATAAATAAAATAAATTTAAATATGAAAAATAATATTAAAATATTTAAAATAAAATTTTAAATATGTTAATATATAACTCACAGATGCAAGTGTTAGATTATTAATGAGAATACCACATTATCAAAATTCATGGTTGTCTTAAATATTTTAGATGTTATGTTCTAATTTTAAAAACGAACCTATGTTAACAAAAGTGTAATTTTAATTATTAAAAAAAGGACAAAATTAATTAAAGTACCTGAAAAAAATTCTAAATTTTTTATTTCCTTAAAAGAATATATTCACTTTTAATTTTTATTTTGTTTTTTATTTTTTTGTAAAAAAAGTAATATTTTTAGTTCTTATAAAATTAAAATAAAGATTAAAAGTAAATAAAAAAATTTTAGAGACTAAATTTTAAAATAATAGTTTTATAAGAATAAAAAAATATTTTATTCTATTATAAAAATAAAAAAATTGAATTTCTTACCCACAAAACTAAAATAAATTATTTAAGCTCCTGTAAATTATAAAAAAATGTCAATAGCCGACATGTCAAATGGAAAAAGAATAAAATTGAATTAGTAATAAAAGAAAAAAAGAGACTAAAAATTCCTTTTGTACATGGACCAAAAATAGATGGAAACTTGTTCATTTATTTGTTTGGAACTTTACATAGTCGAATCCTCCCTTTTTGAAGAGAACAATACAAATTTCCATGGTTTTAAAATCAACAGATTTATCCCATAGTTGCATTGCATTGCATGATCCTTTCATTCTTTCTGTAAACTCTAAACTATTAACTTTTCGTTCGTATCTGAAGGCACGCTTTTCCCTCTTTTACATTTTCAACACTCTGTTTCTTGGTTCCAAATTCAAATCCCCTTCCTCAGATGGCACAGTTTACCCCCTCAGGTTTTTTTCATCTTTCTTTTCTTTTTCTTTTCTCCGCGGTCTTGTTTCACAATATTCAATCTATTCATTATTCGTTATCTGGGTTGGATTGGAACACGTATGCTTGGTTAGCTAAAGATTGCGTCTTTAAGATTTTTCTGATATTGGGTTCCTGTTCTATTGGATTTGTTTCACTGTTTCAGATTGGAAATCATTTTTTTTTTTATTGCTATTGTTTCATTGAATGCATTTTTTCCTTTTTTTTTATGCTTGCATGCAGAGAAATAAAATCACAAACGATGATGGGGTCTTCGTTACTTCGTTTTCATCGTCGTTCTTAACGTGTCTGTGATTTGCATTTCATTAGTGTTCTATACTGATTTTTATGTGAAGATCTGATTGGTTAGTTATTTTTGTGTGTGTCTGTGTGATTTGGGCAAGGTTAATTGTTGACATTGTATTTGGGCAAGGCTGTTTTTTTGTGGGTAATTTTAAAGTACATGATTTTAATGGCTTCACCAAGCTCGGTTCATTTGAGAATTGAGGTCATGTTCTTGGCTCAAATTTGATTCACCTTAAAGCTTAGAGCTCTTCTTTGGAGGTTCATAGAAGAGTTCTATGTAGCACTAAATATACTTCATATTGAAGGTGTGTCTCTGTCCGAACATGTCATTGTCCAATACATGTCGGTGTATGACACTTATACGACACTAATACATGTAGTTATATTCAATTACTTCCACATTTTCAAATTATTATGAGTGTGGACGAGTCAATGTTAGTGTCTGGTTGGCCGCGTCAATGCTTCGTAGCTTCTAATTTTTTATGAGTGATTCAAATTTTCCATCAAATTCTTTTTAACATAAACTATGTCTTGTTGCAAAATAATTTAGTCATACCAAAAAGATAAAATCAAATAAATTAAAGCACGACTATTACTTATTCGAAAAAAAATGACTTATCAAGTATGCTTGTTTGGTCACGAATTGAACATACCAAAGATAAAATTTATAAATGGGTATAAATTTTGAATTTATCAATTATATTGAATTGAGTTGTGATTGTGACCTAGCTCACAAACTGGTTTGTCTCATCGCCAATTCCATGTGAAGGTCATGGATGGTAATGTTTTCCGGGTGATATTTGAATTCAAAATACCTGAACTTTATCTTTATGGATTTTGGCTATTAGCCATTTAGGATGTCATGTTACCCATGTGAAATGATTCTTTTATTTCATACTAATTAGCATAAGAGTATTGTGGTATTTCACATATTATTATGGCCTTTTTTTTTATTTTTATTCTTGTTACTTTTCTACAGTTATCAGTAAAATTTTCTGAACCTACAATTCATGTTGATCTGAAGCTACTATGTTTTGCAGGTAAATCTGATGATCTCACAAACGATGGCTGCAACAAAACAAGTGATCTGGTTGTTTGTTTTGGTGAATTGTTAATAGATTTCGTGCCAACAGTGGGCGGAGTGTCCCTGGCTGAAGCGCCCGCTTTCAAGAAAGCTCCCGGTGGTGCTCCTGCGAACGTGGCAGTTGGCATCTCTAGGCTCGGGGGTTTAAAATCACAAACGATGATGGGGTCTTCGTTACTTCGTTTTCATCGTCGTTCTTAACGTGTCTGTGATTTGCATTTCATTAGTGTTCTATACTGATTTTTATGTGAAGATCTGATTGGTTAGTTATTTTTGTGTGTGTCTGTGTGATTTGGGCAAGGTTAATTGTTGACATTGTATTTGGGCAAGGCTGTTTTTTTGTGGGTAATTTTAAAGTACATGATTTTAATGGCTTCACCAAGCTCGGTTCATTTGAGAATTGAGGTCATGTTCTTGGCTCAAATTTGATTCACCTTAAAGCTTAGAGCTCTTCTTTGGAGGTTCATAGAAGAGTTCTATGTAGCACTAAATATACTTCATATTGAAGGTGTGTCTCTGTCCGAACATGTCATTGTCCAATACATGTCGGTGTATGACACTTATACGACACTAATACATGTAGTTATATTCAATTACTTCCACATTTTCAAATTATTATGAGTGTGGACGAGTCAATGTTAGTGTCTGGTTGGCCGCGTCAATGCTTCGTAGCTTCTAATTTTTTATGAGTGATTCAAATTTTCCATCAAATTCTTTTTAACATAAACTATGTCTTGTTGCAAAATAATTTAGTCATACCAAAAAGATAAAATCAAATAAATTAAAGCACGACTATTACTTATTCGAAAAAAAATGACTTATCAAGTATGCTTGTTTGGTCACGAATTGAACATACCAAAGATAAAATTTATAAATGGGTATAAATTTTGAATTTATCAATTATATTGAATTGAGTTGTGATTGTGACCTAGCTCACAAACTGGTTTGTCTCATCGCCAATTCCATGTGAAGGTCATGGATGGTAATGTTTTCCGGGTGATATTTGAATTCAAAATACCTGAACTTTATCTTTATGGATTTTGGCTATTAGCCATTTAGGATGTCATGTTACCCATGTGAAATGATTCTTTTATTTCATACTAATTAGCATAAGAGTATTGTGGTATTTCACATATTATTATGGCCTTTTTTTTTATTTTTATTCTTGTTACTTTTCTACAGTTATCAGTAAAATTTTCTGAACCTACAATTCATGTTGATCTGAAGCTACTATGTTTTGCAGGTAAATCTGATGATCTCACAAACGATGGCTGCAACAAAACAAGTGATCTGGTTGTTTGTTTTGGTGAATTGTTAATAGATTTCGTGCCAACAGTGGGCGGAGTGTCCCTGGCTGAAGCGCCCGCTTTCAAGAAAGCTCCCGGTGGTGCTCCTGCGAACGTGGCAGTTGGCATCTCTAGGCTCGGGGGTTCATCTGCATTTATAGGCAAGGTGTATATCTATGTCTCTTTATTTAGATGGTTATTTGGTTTCTTGTTACTATGTGCACGCTTTTCCAGTTTGATTTGTTCAAATCTTCATATTAAGATATTTGTAGTGTGTTAGGATATTCAAAATTAATTACACTTCTCTATAAGAAACACTTGCTTGATCTACTACGTGTGTTTGTTTCAAGGTATACAAATAAACCCCCTGAAAAGTGAGCTTGAGAATGTAACATTGTCATGTTTGGTTGAAGTTTAAAAAAGTATTCGCAAGGGTTGTGCATTCTGTGGAATATCTTTTACTCGTATTTTCTATTTTTTATTCACATAAAATAAAAATCATTTTAAAACCTAACTAGCTATAACTTCCCACGTCTATATCATTCTAGCTTTTTTCCCCTTATTTATTGTTGAATTAAACAAATTTTAAATATATTCTTAGAAATATCTTGTAGATTGTATATAGGAAGAATACTCCTGATAGTAGTATTGTGAAGATTATTGTTTTTGGGAATATGCATCTATGTTGCCTGAGAAAATGATAGCTTAATTCCTTGCGATCGATGTTTTAGGTTGGAGCAGATGAATTTGGGTATATGTTGGCTGATATTTTAAAGCAGAATAAAGTCAATACATCCGGCATGCGGTACGATACTAATGCAAGAACCGCATTGGCTTTTGTTACACTTAAAGCTGATGGCGAGCGCGAGTTCTTGTTTTTCCGAAATCCTAGTGCTGATATGCTGCTGGATGAGTCAGAGCTTGATCATGACCTCATTGAGAAGGTGCTTGAATTTCCGTGTTTATAAAATGTTGATAAAGACCTTTGGTTTAAGTCTGTATATACTTTTAATACTGATTGCAGGCTAAAATATTCCATTATGGTTCCATCAGTTTGATTGATGAGCCATGCAAGTCAGCTCATCTTGCTGCCTTGAGGATCGCTAAAGACTCCGATTGCATTCTCTCGTATGATCCGAATTTGAGATTGGCACTATGGCCATCAGCTGAGGCAGCTCGGGAAGGTATAATGAGCATATGGGATCTAGCCGATGTCATAAAGGTAAATTTTATTTGGCTAGATTTTAAAGGCCATCACACATTGTTTAATTTTTTTTTCTTTTTCTGTTTTGTTTTGAAAATAAAAATTCCATCATTCTTTTTTCTTTCCTGTAGTTGATCTGAAGTCGTATTTTTTAATGTATTGCAGATAAGTGAAGACGAGATTACTTTTTTGACTGGTGGTGATGATCCTTATGATGATGATGTTGTATTAAACAAGCTTTTTCACCCTAATCTCAAGCTTCTAATTGTTACTGAAGGGTCAGAGGGTTGTAGATATTACACCAAGGTATGCTTGCCACCAATTCCTCATTTCATTATTTTCTTTGCTCTTCTATGTTCTTTCTGTGCCGGTGTGTATACCGGTGTTTTAACCAATATTTGTTTCTCTAATGAGTGTACTGAAATGTTGGTTATGATTTCTAAATTTGTGTGTAGGATTTTAAAGGCAAAGTTGGAGGTGTCAAAGTTAAACCTGTTGACACAACTGGTGCTGGTGATGCGTTTGTTAGTGGGTTTCTCTACAACATAGCGTCTGATCCAAGTATTTTTGAGGTATTTCATATATTTTTACACATTCTGGATGTTTATTAAATTATCTATGCTCCATATGCATACTATGAAATAAAATACTATTTGTCTCGTAAATACAACTCATTCAACTCATATGGTAGTTGCTGGACATTTGATATATTGGAGTGTGGGCTCGCCGTCAGACTCTTAAGGAAAAAAAAAAATACTATATCTTATGTTCTGTTTTGGCACTCCGTATTTTCTGATGTGCTGTTTCTAGATGCTATTTAATCTATGTAATATCGAGACTTTAAATTGAAGACGCGTTCGCATCATACCTACACATTTAGTTATATTCAATAATGTTTAAAATTTTCAAATTATTATTAATGTCTATGTGCATGTCGTATCGCAATTGAAATTGATGAATTTATTTTATGTGATAGAATGAGGAGCGTCTCCAAAAAGCTCTACATTTCGCCAATGTATGCGGTGCCATAACCGTGACGGAGAGAGGGGCAATACCTGCACTACCTACTAAAGATGCTGTTCTGCATTTCACCAAAATATAGACACCATCTTCGTATACAATGTAGTGTTGGTTCAAATTATATAATAAGTTCAAATTGCTATCTCAAGCTATGGCTATAGTTACACATAGCAGCAGCTGAGCACACAGATTAGCTTAGAAGCAGATTAAGTGTTGTAGACTTAAGATCTGCAATAAGTTGCTGGTACAATAAAAACACCGAAGAAATGAAGAATATCTTAGTAGCGTTTACTTTGTGAAAATATTTGTTATTTTTCATTTTCTAAAATTTGTATTAACGATATGAATTTCAAATCACATGCCTATTTCTTTTGACTGAACTCTTTACTCAATGCCTAGGCAGTATGACATGGATGGTGCAAGGATAATGAGCATTTTTAAGTTAAAAGAAAAAGAAAATGTAAACAGGATCTGCCAATGTTTGTTTAACGTATAGTTACTAAATTCAACTAAGTTTCTTTACTGCATTAAAATATGACCATGGTTGGGCAAAGTGAATAACCAATCATGATTTGCCTAAATTAACAAATTCAAAACAAAAATGATACACCATTATAACAAATAATTCATTAATAAATATAACAACTAAATTTTATAAAAATAACAGATTCTAGAATTTAAAGCATAAAAAAAGTACTACCAAATTACAGGATTTTTTTTCAATTTATACCGATTGTATAAGTTTTACAGAACTATAATCATTCATATTATGTATGATCATATTTCATCTACTTTAATAAGAAATCTTAACTTTGATTGAAAAAAAAAAAGTGATGAAATCTTAACTTTGATTGAAAAAAAAAAGTGATATAAGTGCTTATTAGCATTACAATTTTTTATTTTCTTAATGTATTCTCCAGTTGAAAGCCATATCATAATCATTTGAGGTACTAAGACAATTTAAAAAGGATGATATATTTCCAGTTCTGCATCAAATTGAATATTTATTTTTAGATTATGTGGTGTGGTTTTCATGACCATATTTTAAAAATAAAATAAAAAAACTATTTTAAAAACTTATTTCGTCAAAAAAATTCACTCAACTCATGTATTCATGTTTACCATATTTTCTATAAGTGATAATTAGCATAAAATAAAATAATCAAGAAAGAAGAAAGAAGCAAAATCGTGCATATCATCATTTTCTTGCTGCGTTGCTAACGTGTTTGCAAGTTGCGAAAGGACTAAACCGTCCATCTACAACAACTAATTAAATTATCTATACCACCGTCAGGTCGTTTCGGCTTCGGATCTTTAAATCAAACCGCTTTTTTTGTACCGGACGTCGGCGGAGACGGTCGAACCGGGTGCCTTCGGCGACGGAGCTGGTGGTGGCACGAGACGGAGTTGTTTAATGCTAGTGATTAGTGATCGAATTTCGTAATGGCTTCTTACCCCTCGCTTCGCCCCGAGATCGGACCCGACGGTCTCCCTAGAGAATCTTCCGTCATCAGCTACACTGAGAGGGTTCTCTCTCTATTCCTATTGTCTCTTCCCTCTTTTCGCCATTGAATTCAACATTACTTAGTTATTCATTGTTTTTCTTATTATTTTGTTGTAGATCATCGAAGAGGAACAACTTCAATTGCATAAGTAACTTCTCTCTCTCTCAATTGCATAAGTAACTTCTCTCTCTCTCTCTCTCTCTCTCTCTCTCTCTCTCTCTCTCTCTGTCTGTCTATTTATGTTAATGAATTTGTGCTCCAACTGTTAATATGTGGCTGCACTTATTACATTGTTTCAAATTTGGTTATTTTATTCTAATGATGAAATCAAATTGTATGATATATGGAGTTTTGCATATAATTTCTTATTGGAAAAAACTTAGGTGCATCTTCTTAGATGTTTTTCGAATAGTTTGTTATAATCACACAAGATGTATTCAAAGTTAAGAACTATACAATAACACCTAAGGAAATGTAACTAGTTTTGTCCTTTCTTGTTCCCTAGGAATTGGATACTTTAGAATGAGTTTTCTTCTTCTAATTCTATGCAAATCCTTGCAATAACAAGCAACCACTGAAATACAATTGATATCGGTGCCCAGAAGATGTTTGGAAACTGATATTCTTTGTTGGGGGTGATAGTGTGGATGGTTTTAGGTCAATAGTTGTGAGAGATTCAATTAGATTTATGGAAGATGAAGAAGCAATGGCATTTTCAATGGAATATGATTTTTGTTATCTGTACTGAAAATGTTAGAATATTAAGGTGAATGGAATCAATTTTACTGTCTTTTTATGGTAACACTAGTAATCCATGTTTTTGATGTACTGCAAGGTTTCTACTGGTAGAATGTATACCATGGAATATGGGTAGCAGTGTGTGTTTCTTTATCTTGTACGTAGATCATCGAGTGAGAACTGTGACTTGTGTTTAAAGCTAATCAGTTGATTGAGATCAAGGAAGAATAATTATCTTAGTTTACCTATCTGGAACTAGTATCTAATTTGGGGACACAATTTTTGAAATTTTAGTAATTAATCTTATGAATTACAGAAACCAGTAAATATATGCTCTTTTGTATTATTGTTAATAATATAGAATGAGACTTTTGCAGTAAATATATGCTCTTTTCTATTTATTGCCCCTGAAAACTTTTGCAGCCAATCAAGTAACTGGACTCAATCACCTTAATCTCTTTTTTTAATTATAATTATTGTTGTTGTTCTTATTATTATTATTTACAGATACATTCAAGAAAACTATTCGAAAATTCGCAATGTGGAACGCGAGCTTGCGAATCTCACGCTTGAGATGAAACTTACAGCTGGACCCAAAAAATCAGGTTTCTGAATATTACTGTTGCTCATTATGATTTTAAAAAGGTTGTTCTTCCCTGGTTGTTGTAGTGAAATGACTTTGCTTTTCTTTTATGCATGGTGCATACTTTAAGCACTTGAACATTTGAGAAAGAAAATAGAACAATCAACTGAGAGAATTCATGCGGCCAAGCTAAAAGAAGAACAAGCGCGGAAGGTATTTACTTTAATATTCTCCATTTTTCTCCTGCTGTTTTCATAATGTTAACATTTTAGTGATGTTGGTGCTATGTCCTGCACTATGCCAGCAACACTACCTTCTTACTGTGTGACTGAAGATCTTTTCACTATCAGCTCAACAAAGTCGCTAGAATAGATAAGATAACATGATAATATATGTTGATAAATTCATGTGATGATTATGAAGTGCTCAAATGAATTGTTCAAATTTATCACTAATATTTACTAAGTAGTCTTGTAGGGCAAAAGTTAGACAGTGCTTCAAGATACATTCTTACTCAGTAATGATCACATCAATTGAAGATAACATTTTTTATTTTTAAGCACGTTAGTGATCAAGTGCATGTAAATTTGTGATCAGTCTAAATAATAATAACTAAATGGAAGTTTTACATAATTTACGTAAAAAGTTTTCCTCTTCCTGTTTCTTTATTTGTTGAATGAGAAATGCTTTATTCTCTAAAATAAGATCTCTGAATCATTATTTGTGTGAATAACAAATGAATTGATAAGCTATTCTTTTACTTTTTCGTTTGCTCTTTTCAGTCTTATGTAACCATATGAAGGTGAACACAAGATATCGGTGTGGGTGCAGTATAACTAAATACGATCTAGAATATTATTTAAATGGATTGGGTGGGAGATTTGATCCACTAAAATGTTAACAATGAGTATTGCCAAGCACCTTTTTAACCATAATTGATATCTTGAATGTTTTGCTTCAGGCGTGGGAATCAGCTGCAAAAGTAGTGAAGGATGAAGAAACGATAAAGCAGAAGCTATGTGAAGATTTGAGCAATTTGGTAAGTTGATTGTGCAATCATCAATGAAGATATAATATACTACTTTTAAGCTAGTTGTTTGATACTAACAGTCTTATATAGGTTCAAGAGAGCAGTAGTTCCCAGTTTGCTCGGCTGGCGGAATTAAAAAGACGATTGGAAGCTTTGAATCCAAGTCACACAACAACTAATCTTAATCATGTATGTGCTTCTCACTGTATTAAGCATTATTAGAGCTGTATAGTTAACGGTGGCTTCTATGCTACACACCTAATGTTGGGCTGTATGCAACACTTTCTGGGCTTGGGGCACTTGTCAGAGGAATGTCGTTGTAACTTCTAACTCAATGTCTGAGCTTCATCTTTTAGGCATCCATCCAGATAGGAAACTAATAATATTCCACTTAAGTATTTTGAATTTCAAACTAAACTTTTTTGTGATCCAGGAAAATATGTTGTTGGAAACGTGAATCTCTTTGCATGAATGTTTTTATTTCAGGGTTTCATCATTTAAGTTGATTAAACTTTTAGACAATCATGTACGATATGCTTGGGTCTGTCAGATATATATGTCGAGTGTCCAGTTATTCTTCTAACATGTTTCATAATATGCATATTTCATATTAGACCAGTAAATGTTAAAATCATGAGTTTGAATTGTGTTAGGATGGGAGCTCAGAAAGTTCTTCCCAGGATAGTAAAACGCAAGATGGTTCCTCTATTCCCACCGCAAGGGAAACAAGTGGGGGGTCAGCGGGTACTATTACCGATCAAAGTAATGGTCAGAAAGTTGCAATGACAGATAGACCTAATCAGCAGCCTCCTAATGAAGGTGAAGGAAGAAATAAAAAGAAAGTCAACTTCCAATTAAAAGGAAAGGGAATTGGTGCTGTGTCCAAGGGTAGATCTTCAGCTGCTGGCTGGACTGGTGCTGGCTTTGATGTAGATGGCAGAATCTGAGGATAATATTAGAAGATACTACTGTGCTACATATATTTTGGGTGGGAAGTCCAAACTTTCTGTATAAGGTATATCCTGTTGTCCTCCATTCGTGTTACTTGTTAACATGGAAATGTTGTCTTCCCTCTATTAGTCAATTGTATTATTTTCCTAACAGTTGGTTGACACAGTGATTGACCTTCTGACTTAGGTCTGATAGCACTAATTTGTGAAATCCTCTGCTACTACTTTCAGGCACCATGTCAATATTGACTTGGATTACCTTTTGATTATGCAAGTTGTCACAAATAAATTTTAGTTTCAGTGTTTTGAGCTAATGAGTATTCTGTAATCTGCCTTTTCTTTTGACGTACCCTTAATCCTTATGGTAATATTTGATGAAACAACTGTTGCTGCTTTCACGGCTAATTTGGAAAGAGTCAATTGAGTTGTGAAGAATCTAATTACGTACTTGGACAGGAGAACCTAAAGTGAAAAACCATTGTGTGATAGAGTTCCACTATGGGATTCTACATTAATCAGCATTTCAATCTTCGTTGTTTAAAGACTCCTCTGTAAAGGGATAATACGGTTGAGGATATTTCTGGATAACGAAGGCGTGTTTTAGGAAATTTGCTGAACGGAAAGTGATTTTAATTAGATAATTTGTTTACTCGTACTTGTAACTATGTCAAAAAAACTTGTCCTTGCTTTTTTTTTCAAAGGGGAGGGAAATGATTTAAAACTAATTCATTATTTTAAATTCTTATAATAATCTTTAATAAAGTTATATTTTATGATTGTAGTCAATAAATATTTTAATTAATACATTTAAAATATTTTAAGCTCACTTTCTCTGTCCAAAAAATTTATCTAACATTGGTGAAAGTCAAAATTGTATGAGGGATTTTGGTCATCTTCATTCCTTTCTTTCACTCCCAATCATACAAAACGATTTATAAAAATCTCTCTTCTAAACCCCTTTATTTTTCTTCAACCACGTGATATCTTTAGGGAAAAAAAATACTTCTATGAACTATGATTTCAAATGTGTAAGAGAGAAATGAAACCTCAATATTATAACTATGTCAAAAAAGTATGATTACATTAAACATTTAAACGCTATATAAGAAATAGTAAAAATCCATGAGTAAATATAAGATGATAAATAAATAATTAGTTTGATATAAAATTATGGCTTTAAGTTTATTTACAAAATCTTAAAAATAATTCTTAATATGAGCAAATGCACTCACTCTGAAAATAAAAAATACACCCTTCATCTCATCTTAAGTGTCTTATTTGTCTTTTTTTTTTGTCACAAATTATTTATTAATTTACAATATCAATACTACATTAATTTTTTTTACTAATATACTTTTATTTATCTGAACTCATTAAACTTGTTCACTAACTGCAATTAATAAGGATATTTGAGTAAATAAATCTTATGTTATTATTTAAATCAACACAACTAATTATTTTTTTAAAAATTGTGCACAACTCAAATAAGATATTTACAAAAGACGAAAGGAGTATTAATATAATATATAATGTCGATGAATGTGATTTGAGTTTAAGTGTGGAACTTCTTAGTTAATAGATATACACAAATTTTTTTATAAATCATCTTTAAGTTTAATAGCTCTCTCTAATATTACATGGAAGCGTGTTTCTCTTAATATCATAAAAAAGTTTATTTAATTGGTAAAGATTCAACTCATATTTTATAAGGAGGTGAGTTCGAACTCCATGTAGATGTGCTCTGCTGTTGATAAAGAATATATAAATACCTTTTTAAATGTTATTTGACCCTTATACTTCTTCCTAACCATGTTGAGCCTTTGGAATCTAACTCTCGAACTTTTATTTTGATAAAAATAATGTAAATAATCTCTTAATAACCTAACAATATTTGTCCTCCATTCTCAATCCGGCTTCTGCCAAGCTAGAAATCATTTGTTGTTGTTTATTGTTATGCTAAAATTACTGCAACACACTATAACATAGTATTTTTAACACATTTTATTGGTTAAAATTTATGCTTTTCAAACATAGTAGTCTTTGGAACACATGAATTAGTGAGATATATTTTCAAAATAATTAGTCTCATTTGAATTTGAATTAATAAGAGAAGTGTATTCAAGAATTGCATGTGAGAGTCTATTAATAACTCTCCACTTATGTTACCTCCAGTGACTGTGTGAGCTGTCTCCTACATTTACATGAGTGAATCTTTCAATCCCATTCTCACTGCTTCAACACATATATGTAACTGTTTTGTTCAGATTGAGAAAAAATTGATACTAACCAACCATACTTTCGAATTGATGACTACACCTTTAGGGAACTTAATTATATATAATGCATTCTTTTAAATCTTAAAGACTATCAAGGCAGCATTTTTGGTCAGTATGCTTCTTTAGTGTATACTAAAATGGAATTAATTAGCACTCATAGTTTGTCATTTTAACTACATTATTGGACTGGCAAATCTTTGAAATATTCATTCAATATGTGTGATAAATGTTCATAAAAAATAAAACCAGTATTCTTTTTTATTTATTGATCCATAAAACTCACATTCTCTGTTCAGAAACCACAATGACTACAAACCACTCCTTATTTTAACACACTGACAAATGTTATGAAAATAAATATAGTTCAGTAAATTAAAACAAAGCTACAAAATATAGGCTAAGGATTTATTTTTATTCCGAAAAGTCTTAAAAAGAAATGTGGATAAGAAATTACTAAATGTGAAAGCAGTAACAATTAAATTTTGTTCCTAAGTTTAAACATTCAAGTAACAAATGGTAACAACTCTCACACATGCCATATGCATATATGGAAGAATGGTTACTCTAACAAAAAAAATATGATACTGAATTGAATATCAATGGCTATAGAAACATTTGTCATGAAGCTAAAATTGTAGGTAATTAACTATTCATGGTTAGCAACATAGCATCAATGTATGATTGGAAAAGTATCTACAAATAAGAAGGATAAGAAAACGACAAGTGTACTCAAAATAGCACTGCAATAACACTGGCATTGTACTAAGTGGTGGTGGGACAAACCTTTTATATCATCAAATAAAAATAAAAAATCATTGCAATTCGTTCTGAGAAGAAATAACTCACTGATTACTTGCAATTAAGATTGTCAGAGTATCAAGTACTGTATTAAATCTAAGTGAAATGGTATCAGACTGCAGCTGCAACCATAATACCCCAACTTTATAATATAGCAGAGTCTTTGTTTAGAAAGAGTTATTTGATAGTACATGTTAACAGAGTGACCGGTTAGAAATTAGGAAAACTTGTTTCATAGAGTACACTACTATTTTGTACTACCTCACTCACTTCTTCAGAGTTGTTTGGTGGAACATGACTTATGAATTTATGCTGCATTAAAAAGATTCTCTTCATGTATTTTTCAAATCAATTTTCTTTTTTTAGTATATTTTTCAACTATTTTTTTAAGCAAAAATTGGAGGACTAAGACATAACTATGTGTATTTTTCACCCCAAAAATATATTTAAAAATGAAAAAGAGACAAAGTACAAAAAATTTGGGTTGACATATATGGCCCATGAGCTACTATTTTAATCTATAGTTATGGTTAGGTACTTAGTAAGCTAGGTTTCATTTGTTATAGATTGAAAAAGAGAAATTTTAATTTTATATTTAAATTCAAAAATAATAGAATTTATTTCCAATTCATTTGTTATAGATTAAAAATGTAATTTTATCATTCAATAGATATTTTAATATAATAAAAATGACATTTCACAAAAAAGATATATCTTTAAAATGATTTTAAAATTAACTATTCAAAATAACTTTTCATTTAAAGTATTTTATTTTTAAAATTTCACTATCAAAAAAATTTGAAACAAAAAGATAAAATACTTAAAATAGTTTTTTATGATAAGATGGATAAACGAATTTCTCATTTGAAACTTTTTCTTTTAAATATCTCTTTTGAAAAGGTTATAACAAAAAGATAAATACTTTAAAATTATTTTTTAAAAACTGTAAAAGACGGGCTCTATGTCTATTTCTAAATAAGCCCTTATATATAAAACGAAGAATAAGTTTTCAACCCACAAGATTTGAAAGTATGGTTCCAAAGAGATAAATTTATTCCAACGTAAAGAAGTTTTAGTATTACACTCTTTTTGACATTATTTCTCTTATTACTTGAAATTCAAATAGATACTACAACTTTAAAAATGAAATCTACTAAATAATGAGAATATCTAGTAAAAATTCAGTAAAATTTATATAAATTTTAATCAATAGTTAAAAAAATATATGCTGAAAATAGTATATTGTTGTTAGCATTTCTAAAATAATAACATTATTGAGAGAACAAATGTGACAAAATTTTAGAAATTATATGGGATTTATTTATTTACTAAAAACAATTATAAATTTTACGGTGTATATAAATGACCGGAATGATATTTGGTTGTTAATTTTTCTTTTTGCTTGATTGTAGCAGATAGAAGATAAAAAATAATTGTAGAAACAATTTTTTTCTCTCTCTCTCTATACAAGAGTAAATAGTTTTAGAAAGTAGAACTGTTGATATTTTCAAGAATTTTTAAATGTATTCAATTTACTTTTCAAATGTTTTTTAAAAATTTCTATAATAATACATTCTCTGTTGTTTATTTTATAAGTAAAACCTAAAAAAACAAATAAATTGGTGATAATGAAAAAATATTGACGATGATGAAAAATAGTAATAAAAAGTAAAAAGTCATATATAATATTATATTTTAATTGGTTATTTCAATCCAATATATTCATGTATAGTTTTTTTATAAAAAAATACATTAGTACATAATAAATTTTTCTAACTTAAAATTTTATTCTTTATAATTTTTAATAAAAAATGAAAAAGTGAGATAGTATAACTTCAAATGATGAAATTGGCATTCTATTTTTTCTGTAGTAGACAGCTAAACTTTTATATTTAAGGATACACTCTTTTCACAATTCTTTTGCACATAGTTTATTAAGTAAAATTGATTGACGTGGTTCCGTCATTTTAGAACTACCTACTAGCTAGGTCCCAGTATACAGTGTCACTCATATGAATTTTGCACATAAAAAAACGTGACCGACATAGTGCAGAAGAGTAATTAACACTGAATGATCTAAGTTTGCATTATATGGGCCACATTTCCTATTCAACGGTAGTGCACAAATCTGTCTTTTACACATTTATTATAATTTTTTTATTTTATGAATACCACATTTATAAGTTACATTTTTTAATTCAATTCAATATTCTCTGTTTTTATTTATAATAATATTAATATATTTAATTTAAAATTTACAATAAATACAATTTGCCATATACATCATGTTGCGGAGTGGTGACCAATTACATTTTCCTAAACAAAAAGATTGGCCATTGCACTTTTTCTTTTTGTTAAAACGTTATGTCAGCCTTTTCTCCCAATCAATAACACAATTATTGGAATGCATAGTTTTCATAACATCAAACTCCACTTCATATTGTGAAATTATAATGGAGTAATTGAAAAAACAATACCAAAACATTATACCTTTAATTGAAGGACACATAGAAAAAAACAGATCTATAAGCGAACAAAGTGTTACTCCAAACAGCTAAACATTAAATTGGACACACCCCGCCATCTTCAGTCTCAAATCTTTTTACATGTTTCCACCATTTATGATGAGACTTAAATCCACAAATCTCAAATTACTTAAATATTTTATTAATGTTCTATTTATGTTTGAATTTCCCGCTAATTTTGTGTGTGGTATAGTAGCAGTTTCAATGTCACATCATGTTACAAAAAATTGGTACATTATTTTCTGATAGGATATTGAAAGTAAAACGTGTATTCATAACTGTCTACAATTATTTATACTTAGATAATTTTGTCATTTACTCCAAAGTTTAGGACAATCTAGTTTAACATTTCATTTCAAACGAAAATGATATTACAACAAAGTTTTATGTTTGTGAGTACACGTAATAGTAAGCTTCTATTATTCTTTATTTTAAGTTTATGTTAATGATCAGAGTTTTCACACTCATTACATTTAAATTTGAATTTTGTAATTAAAACATTCAATTTTTTTTACAAGTTCTATGTAACAATAAAAAATAGAGTGTTTATTAATATTATAAATTTTTTATCGATAATTTTTTTAATTTGTTTATGTATACATTACTATAATATTTATTAAAATTGATTAAATTACAATTTTTGATATATAGATGATATGTTGTTCAACTATTAATGATTTAATTTTAATAGTATCAAAATATATTAATTTTTCAATATACCGTAAAAATCCTCAATTTTTGTAGATAACGGTATTAAAAAATAATTTACATCTTTTTTTAAGTAAAATTTAAATTTCATCTATTAAAATTATAAAGTCAAATCTTATTATGAAATTGACATTTCATGAACTACTGAAACATCCAATGATTCAAATTACATAAAGTTATTTTATCATAAAATATTATTTTAAAGAAACTTTATTATAAAATATTCTTTTTGAGTAAACTTTATCATAAAATATAATCACTACGATTTTTTTACAGAAATAATCATTACAATTTAATTTGAATGCTACAGTACTATTTTTTGATTTGGTTTTGTACATAAGAAATTTATATCAATAAAAATAAATGTATTTAATCTAAAATATCAATTAGATATATTAATTTTGTTGACAAAAATTACTTTTTTTTAATCCATATGTTGATAGAGTTTTTACACTGTGTTATTACATTGCATATTATTTTTCATCTTTGGTTTTATCTATTTGAATGTTTAATTTTTTTAATAATACAGTGATGTCGACGCTTGTTTATTTGGATTTTGGCCTAGTCTCCTAAAATTTGGATATTGCAAATAATAGATGATATTTTTTATATCAAGATTGGCCGACTTGAATCTAAACAGATATATAATCAGCATTAGACCCAATTTAAACTATCATTTTTAAGTGGATAATAAATATTTAAAAAAGAAATTATTTAGTTAAAAAAAAGTCACACTGTATATCATATAAAAAAGTATTTTATGCCTAATTGGTCAGAGAATTGGAAAAATATAATCCCCATTCCCTTCCTTTTCTTTAGAAAGAAATTCAATTTTTAAATAAATTGATAATATTTTGTTATTACAATTTTTTGTCTATTTTACTACTACTACTATTATTATTATTATTATTATTATTAAAATTAAATAAATTCTTAATCTTTATAAGATTTAAAACTTATTTTTAGTTTCAGTAAAAAGAATCACATTTTTTTTAATATATATGCATGTATTTAGTAGTAAAATTTAAAGTTTAAACGGCATTGAAATTTTGGCCGATTAGTCTTTTATTTGAATCACTAATAAATCAAACTTTTAAATAGGCGGTAACGAACAAGATCAGACTTCCAAAAAGTTGAAATCATAGTTAGAAAGCTTACAAATACAAGTAACATGCTAGGTTTGGACCATCAATTTTAAGATCATATCAACTTTATTTAAGCAAAATCTTGTTAATTAGGATTAGCCTACTTTTACCCTTAATATCATCATAAACTTTAAAACTATAGGAATCTTTTTACTTTACATTTATTTGGCATTTACTTGAAAGTAAAAGCTAAATATTTCTTTAAAAAATTTGTGTTCACTTTCACAACCAAAAAAGTAAAAGAAAAAGGGATCTGTTCTGGGTTTCATTTTCAGCACTTCCTTTTGTTTTAACTCCTTTTGTTCCAACAAAAAGAAAAGGTAAAAGGCTCGCATTGAATTTCACGTTTTCATGCAAAATCACCTTCTTCTTTTTTAATGAAACCATGCAAAACCACCTTTTTAAAACAATTCAACAAAACTAGTGTTAATCTTGCATATATTTCAGATTTCCATGTAAGAATCAGATTGGAATATGATTCTTTCTAAGCCTAAATTGTACTTTTTCTCCTCGTTCAGAAAGCAACGTAACCTCTTTATAATCCTATTCCACTGTTCTCTTGTCTTGTAGCTAAGCTAGGGAGTAATTAATTGTTTTATGTGTGTCACACACAAAAATTATTCTAAGTCAATTGTTTTCATCATGTAAATTTTAGTTTTTATATTAAGTTCTATGCTTTGCCGGATCTTCTTAGGGGCAGTGTCGTAATATCCCTTATATTAATATATATATATATATATATATTGTTAAATAATAATTATAAATTACTAAAATATCCTCGAACCTTTGAAGTTTTGATAAACTAACCATGTCTTCCTTTTTTCCCTTTCTTTTCTCAAATTTTTGCTCATATTGTTCTCTCTGTTTTCTCTTCGACTCTCCATCTCAGTCGCAACGTCTCTCTTCTTTTGGACTCTCCCTCTCAGTCACAGTGGCCAACCGTCAGCGTCGCTTCTTGGTCTTGATCCTCATACTATCTCCGTCTACTTCTTATATTGTTCAGTTCTTACCCTTTTTCTCTTATATAGTTAAGTAATTTTTTTCTATAAATAGAGTAAAAAACAAATGTCAATTGTTCTTGTTAGCAACAATCTTCTTTTAATCTTTACTACGCTGTAAAAGAAATTATTCAATGATTCTTAATTCACAACCAATTCGCTAATATCATATTAGAAAATACGTAATTAGATAGATAAACGATAAATGAGATAGACATTTATTATAATTTATCCGAATAAAATATAATAAAAATTAATACAACGAGTTCTATCTATGAATGAACTACCTAATATAAAATGATAAACTGACTATATGAAACAGATAAACTTTAACACCCTATTTAACAACCTAACTACTACCTATTAAAAAATTATAACAAAATTTTAGCTGTTAACCGTTGCTATATGATCTGATGTGATACTATTTGTTAATTGTGAATTGTTTTAGTTAATATGCGAACGATTTGAATTAATTTGTGTATTTTTTTACGAATGACAAATATGGTTTTTTTTGCTGACAATAGAATGCTCTATATTGAAAAAGAAATAGCTTAAAGCTTTAGTTATTATTCAATTACGATAATTTTAATGTTTTATAAGAACGAATGACATAATTTTAATTTGATGTAAATATTTCTTTTCGCATATTATATTTTTATTTTGTATTGATATTATGTTGAATCTTTAATAAAACTATATAACTTTTATGAATTTTAGTTATGATATTTTAATTAATATTTATCGCTCCTCTTAATATTTTGTACAATCCACCACTAATTATGTAATAATTCAATATATGGCATTTGTTTTGAAATTATAGTTATAAAATATATGATTAAATATATTTTAAATTCCTATAAAATTAATATCTTCTAATTTTATTTATTATTCAAAAAAATATAAATTTTAGTCTTTAAAATATTTAATGTTTTGCAACATAGTCATTGGGGTCTAATTTATGTTCATCAGACTAACGGAAGTCATAGTCTGACTGTGACGTAGCCAATTTAATTGACAAGGTGTCCAATTGGACATTGATTCTTGATTTTTCATAAATTTATATTTTAATAATAATAAATTTAATTTATTAATTCCAATTTAAACTCATACTTTTGAAATTAAAACTTATAATTTTTCCCCTCTCCCAATTCTTTCAATTAACTAAGAGAATGAATTAACAAAAACTAACTTTTAAACCAAAAGGAAATAATAAAAGAAAATAACACAATTATTGGACGCCATTAGCCATTATTTTATTCACAACCTGAATACTCCACTTTTCCATACTGATATTGTGTGAGGGGAATTTTTATAATATATTTGAAATATTTCAGTAGTTATATTAACGTAATAACATAAAATAATTTAATATATGAATTGGTTAATCACAATCCATGCATCTTTATAATCTTTTTTTTTTAAAAATAAATATGAATTTTCAAATTTTCCTGTAAATTAAATTTTTTAAAATATTTATGAATTATTTTTTAAAATTATCTAATAAACAATTTTGTTATGCCAATTATTATAGATAAGTTTGATGTGAATCTACACTTGCAAATAATATACGTTTTTTAAATTTTTTTATGCAACATTCATTATCATCTAGTTTATTACCTTATTGTTTAAGATTTTCACCCTACTCACAACAAAAGATCAAACATATTCTTTATCGATTAGGTTGATAATGGCGTCAGGAATTTTGAGGAGGATTTTTTCGATAGTTTCCGATGGGGCAGAGGGTGAGGGTGAATTAGGAGCGTTGACGGCAGTGACATCGTGAATAGGTTTTGAATGAGGCCGTTGAAGTTGAGTGAAAGGTATAGATCCGATTGCGAAGATGAAGAAAGATTGGTGTGAAGGACTTGTGAGGGAGGGAATCAATTACTTTAGAATGAATTTGAATTTGGCTTGTAGCCATTAAAAATTGACCCAAAGCACAATGACTAAAGGTGAAATCTATACATTATAATAAAGAAAACATCATAAGTTGACAAATTTGACATGTGTCAACTAACTAAAGTGTTAGGAAGATATCAAGTTTCTATTAATAGAAATAATACGTGCTGATTTTTTTTTGTAAGAATAAAATTAAACTTCAATTACATCATGACTTTGTAAATATGTTAATGGTCAATTAAAAAATAATAAGAATGAATTAAAAATAAAAAAAAAATATATTTTTTAAGAAAAACATAAAACTTCTGTCACATCACGACATTTGTGTACGATAGATCCGTTGTTGAGAATTTAGTGGCCAATTAAACAGTTTTTTTTTTGAAGATATTGCCTGCGTCCGTTGAGAAGTAAATGACCAATTAAAAAATAAGAAAAATGAAAGATTTTTTTTTAAGAAAAAAATGAAACTTCCACTACATCATAACTTTGTACGTGAATTCGTTAAAAAGTTAATGACCAATTAAAAAATAAGAAAATAAATTAAAAATAAAATACAATGCAGAATTGACATTTCACGTTTAGAATTTAGTGGCTAATTAAAAAATAAAAAGAATAACAATAAAATACAATCAATTGAATAACAATAAAATCCAATCAATTGCACCTACTTGACAGTTTTTAAAAGGTAATTGTTTTTTAAACACTACTTTAACAATAGCCAATTCAAAAAAACTTAATTAAAAAAATTATTTTATTTTACTAATTCTTTTAATGCCGACTTCACTTCTTAATTTCGTACTTCGTTCACCGCAATCTCTTATTTTTTGAGTCTTTCTTGTAAATATCATTCATATTATCTACTATATACACAGTTCCTTACCAAAATTCGTTATTCATCTTTTTGTTTATCATTCTCCGACAAAAAAAATCAGATTTTATTGCTTCAATTTCTCAAAGAAGTCATGGAATTTGGTTAATAAAGTTGTGGCATTGTTCGTATTGCGTCTTAACAACGTTTTTTTTGTGTGTATATGGAACAAGGACATCATTTGTTTATGTCTAAGGTTTAATTCTTGATGAGGGAGCTATGTACAACTTTGATATCCGCGTCTAACAACTTTGTGGAGTATATAGAACAATGGAACAATTATTTTGGTAGATATGTTCACATGAATTACTGGTAAATTTATTTCAATATGTCATTGTTTTATTTTATTCTATTTATAAAAAAAAAATTACTATTTTGTTATATATATTTTTTTATTGTTTATGTTTCTAAATTTTGTTTAAAAAAATTGTAATTTGTATATGTATATTTCTAATATTTGTCTTACTAAATTCAATTCTAAATTCTCTCATAAATAGTTGTTGTTCGTTTTAATAATTTTGATTCTAAGTTATCTAACAAAATAGTGTTGGCAAAGAGTTATATTCGAGAAAAATAATAATTTGCTTAAAGTAAATTAATTTACGTAGGCTTATTAGCCATGAATTCAAGTTAATTTCGAGATTATCGAAAGAGAAAAATAATAACATATTTAAATAAATATAAAATTTATTTAGGAATTAAAAAAAAAATACAATTCATTACATCGATTTGACGGTTTTTATGTAGAAGGGATGATTTTTCAAACTTAAAACATTGTTTTAACAAATTTGTTATATCACGATTTGACAAGTTTACATTATTGTAAAGATGTGTAATGATTTTTTAAAAACTACTATTTTACATGTTTATATTTTAATTTTACTAATCTATTATACATTTGACATTCTAAATTTATTATTAAATATCATGCAAATTTTTATGTGTATTGTAATTTTTTTTGTAATGGGAAGATTATTTTTCTGTAGGATTTTGTGAGTAGTAACGAAATGAAAGATATTTTTTCACTTGATACAACAAAATTTATATGAATGTTTAAATATCATGTATTTCATATAAATAACATACTATGTTGAATAATAAAAATAAAGATTCATTATTAAGTTACTTACTCATCTTTGCATTTACTTAAGTTATATATGTCATGTCCATTATTTTAAAAATTCTTATTTCATCTGATCTAATTATTTAATTTTTTAACAATTATTGTTTTTATTTGTGTAAAATTAAAAGTATTGTTTTATAATAAGTTTTATTGGAAAGAAAAAAAGAATATTTTGAGAATTTAAAAATGAGACATTCTCATTAAAGAACGGTACTGGAGTCATTCCTTTCATCTGTAACATTGACCAAAAAGCAGTTTGTAAGTTAGATTATAATTAGATTTTTGTTTTTTTTGTTATAAATTAATATATATATATATATATATATATTAATATAACAATTTATTTATTAAAATGTACGTTGTTTCCGTACGACGCACAGTTACACAATAATAATAATAATAATAATAATAATAATAATAATAATAATAATAATAATTATATCAATAATAATAATAATTATTATTATTAATATTATTATTATTATTATTTTAAATATAATTAAAAAATTTGGGTTCTTCCAACTACTAATATGTAAGGTTATCAACCACGTGAGTCAATTACATATGTGTTAAAAATAAAATAATAAATAATTTTTAAAAATAGATCAAGAGAAAGGAGATAATAAATTTAACTAATTTGTCTAATAAAAATAATAAATAATTGAAATAATAATAATAATAATAATAATAATAATAATAATAATAATAATAATTTATTGTTAACATTTACTATTTAAAAAATTTGAATAAATGACAAGGATCATTATATCAATTAAGTGATGGAACCGTGAATAAATACTATAATCATGATTGATTGAAAAATTAATAATTAAATCACAAGAATTTAAATAAGTTTGATTGTTATATATTGTTAACCTAATTTTTTTATATCACATCACAATTATTTTTATATGTATATTAAAAAAGTAATTATTATAAAAATACAAATACAAATTAATGATAAAATTGTCATAATTAATTAATATTATAAAAGATATTTAAATTATTAGTATAGACGAATGAAATCATTTGTTATGGTTAATGTTATATACTTCTAGTTTTCGACAACAACAAAAAACTGATTATAAAAAAAATATCTTAAAAACTTGTTTCACATAGTTCCACTAACAAAAAAAAAAAAAAATACAAAATTTGTGATATATAGCATCCCTAAAAAATGTGTCGATTGTTAACATTTAATTACACTACGAATATATTTATAAGAAAAAAATAATAGAATATATTAAAATTAATATATTAATTATTTTATTTTTATTTATGAGATATTAAATATCTATTAGTAATATTAAAAGAATAAATATTTTAAATAAATAAATATAAATAATTTAAACAATAAATATATTTTAAAAAACATAACTTTTTTATATATATACAACAATAAAAATTATACTCGACCGAATAGAGTACCATTTTTTGTAACAGAAAATAAGAACTAGATATTCCAACTTACGCCTTAACGAATTTTGAATCAAACTAATAAATTACTAAATATGTGACGTTCAAAGAATTCTGCATCAACTGAACCACATGGAGAGAATTAGAATATTAAATAACATTCAGATGCCTTAGATTATGGCTCTAAAACTGAACATAAAATAGAATACAATAGATGACTTTACTAAATTTCAACTAACTATAAACCAAATATACACTAAAAAAAAAACAAAAAAAACAAAACTAGAGTGTATAAAAGTTGATAAGAGATTGAGCCATAGGTTGAGCATGGATTCCGCTGCAAAATGTAGAGTTTTTGTTTTTAATAAAAAAACAACGTATGACCTTCCTTGTGTACAAAGTGTGGGACCCACCATCCAAACAACCTCCATGGAAAGATACTTAGATCCATTCCATACCATAGACCATGAACGTGAAGCATCTCATCACGTGAAACCTTTCCCATGTGACACCCTCTGTTTCATGTCTCCCAGCTTTCTACTATCACCATCACAATCATACTTAATTTCTTTAAAATGTAATATAAGTGATATTTAAAAAATCATAGAATCGATCAATTTTTTATTATATTTCATTTCAAAGAAAAATATCTGTTCGAAAGGACGACGTTCTCTTTCGTGAGGATTCATGTCAATCAAAGATCCAGATTAGCTGCAGTTACAATATCTGAATACAATGCAGTTAAACATATCATTACCATTACCGTCAAATCAAGATTAGAAGATTCATATTTCAAATTTAGATTTAAAAATAATTCCAAACTTAAAACATAAATCATTCCATTTTAATCAGACGTATTCTATGTTCATCGGATCACTCACACGCCACCAACCATAACGGTTAACGTTTCATACACCAACATCTCCATTATCTTTCCTTCAATTTCCGCCACCAACTTTTCTCCTTCTTTTTCTTCTTCTTTAGTTTTGTCCATCACATCTTTCATCTCTATCAACCCATCAATGTCATCTAAGTCATTGCATTTCGCACGTGGAAAACTCCGAGCTCTTTTCCACACTGTCTCCAGTAACAATAAACCTCGCTCACAATTTGGTTTAATGAGAATTTCATACAACACTTCATCGACCAAATCAAACAGTAATCTACGATTACAGCGAGGACCCAAATGATTTTTTTTCGTAAAGTTTGTATCTTTATGGTTATTGGGAATTGTTGGGTAGAGTTCAAGACGGTGAAAAAGTGAAGGGTCTAATGGGTGAGTAGAAGAGAACCATTGAAAATGAAGGTTAGGTAATGTTGCTCTGTGTATTCCTGTACGGCTTAGAATGGTTGTGATGTACTCATATTCTAGTCCTTCGTTGTCGTCTCCGGTGCCGGTGAAGCCACCATTAGATTCTGATTCATCGTTGACGAGTGTGTGTGAGGCTTCTTGTTTGGACTTCTGGGGCGGACAACTAAATAACTGTGACCCCTTTTTCACTTCTTGGAAATTATCACATACCTGCAGTTGATTTTATTATAAGCAACATTTAATACCAAAAAAAGAAAGTGAAAATCAAAGGAAGAATATTGTAAGAGAACATTTATTTTATTTAGTGTCATAATCACTTGTAAAACTTACAAAAAAAACTACTTATTTTTATAAGTTTTTGGGAATAACCTGTAAAAACAACTTTTAACGTGTACTTTTATACTCTAACTTTATTTTTTGTATTATGAATAACTTATACATTAACACATATAAGATAAGTGATTATACTATAAGCGGTTAATTAAATTATTTATCCAAAGATTACTGAAGACTTTTTTTCTAGCGGTAAAAAGAGCGAAGATTGAAATAGTTGGCATTTAATTAATTAAAATGGTAGTACCTGTTTTTGAGGAATTTTTGTAGCTGGAGGAGAAGGATCTGTTTTGACATGAAGAAGATTTGGAACATTGTTGTTGAGGAGATTAGTTGAAAGTGGATGAGTTCTTTTGGTTTTGGTTTTGATGTCATTAGCTCTAGTGGTTGATGTGGATCGCATAATGAATGATTCCTCTTGCTTGTTTCTAATTGATGTCTGTGGAGTTTTGTTAAGCTTTGGACTCAAATTCCCATGTGGTGTTTTCTTGCATTTTGGGAAAGTTTTTTTGTCCTTCATCATCATCTCCTTCTCTGACAAATCTTGAGTCTTTGTCTTTGAAACTCTTGAAACCTGTGCTTCAATGTTGACTACAGGTGGTGGTGATGATTGTTTTAGTACCTTGCGTGTGTTTTGGATTTGGTCTTTTGGAGAAGAATGTTTCTGGTTTGTATCATTGAATCTACTAAGTCTTGGAGAGTTAGATGCATTTGAGTGTTTTCCCTGGTTTGATTCATCTAATGGTTTAAGAACTTTCTTCAATTTGAATTGTTCAACAAAATCTTCTTTTGATTTTTCTCTGTTTTTGACTGTGTTGGTAATGTCAACACCAACTTTTCTTCTACTAACACTTTCTTTTACCTGTTTAACAATTTGCTTTGCATAGTGACTTGGACTTCTGCTATTATTTTCATCAAATTTCCATTTTGAAAATGAAAACCGTGGAGTCTCTAAATCCTCACTTATGTTTTCTTTGTTGATTTGTAGAGACAGTCTATGCTCAACAACATTTGATTTTTTTTCATAGGGTGTTTCAGGCAATGAACGGATGACACTGTCTGTGCTGTGTCTGTGTTTTGTTATCTTGATGTTTTGCTTTGAATGATGTGAAGAATGGCTTTTTTTGTTTGGTGTGGAGAGAGATGAAGAAGAAGATGAAGATGTGGATTGTGAATCAGGAAGAAGATCAAGACCCATTAATCTTGCAACCAAAGTTGGTGTCTTTGTCCCTGGAGATGAAAGATCATTGAAACTTTCTGATTTTGTTCTTGTGCTTCCACTTGTTTTGATTCTCATCATCTTCTTCTGTATTATTGTCAAAATCAAACAAAACTTGTTAAGTAAACAGAATCATCATTACTCACTTTACATAATTACATAATAAAAAGCACAAACATAAGTGAGATGAAAAACTAATATTTTCTTATATTTAAGATTAGAGAAAATATATAAACTTACTGGGATTTTTAAATTTTGTTCTTTTGAAATGGATGATGAAGCTGTAGTACCATCTTCTGATTCAAAGCTATTCCTAGGTGCTTCAGTTCCTGAAATTTATACAGAAAACCATAAACTAAAATTGCAAGAGTAATGAAAAAAAACAGAGAGAAGTAGAACTATAGAAGTTAGTTATAGAGTATATAAAAATGTACCTTTTGGGACATTGTGGTTATCTGGTGTGTGAGAAACAGAGTTGAAAGAGT
>NC_021163.2:12750278-12770903 GCF_000331145.2 Cicer arietinum | reverse complement strand
AGGGATGAAAATCAAAGGCTTGAAAGAGTGTACACATGCAACCAGAAGGGATTTCAGGTTCAGCTCTTTTTCCTCCTCCATTTCTCTTGGAGATGGATTTTCCACCCCAATACCATTCCTTACCCATAATTGGTAAACTTGTGGCTTTGATGGTTTTTCAAAATATGAAAAGTGATATGGAAAGGGGTTGTTAAAGTTGTAAAATCAGAATGAAAATGACATAATATATAGCCAAGAGAGAGAGTGTTTCTTTGTGCTGTTGGGAAGAAAATATGAAAAAGATTGTTAGTATATAAATAGAGTTTAATGGCCTCGCCATCTAATAATACAAATGATTGATTCTATAGTTATTTTTCCGTAACATTTATAATTGAAAAAATTATTTATTTTAAGATGATTTTTTGTGTAATTGAACTATTATTATGAGATGGAAGAAATATTTGAATAAAATTAATTTATATCAATATAGTATAATTTTGTTGTTATATCAGTGATCGATTAATATCAGAAAATACATATTTAAATTTAATATTAATAATTATATAAAATAAAAAATCTACATTTTTTTGACAACTGAATCTTGATCTAATGGCTAGACGGTGCTGAATGTGTGAATTGGGAATGATTTGAATGTATAGGATCCGAATTCATAAAAAAAATAATGATAAGCGGGTGAAGAAGCGAGAAAAGCGGATCCTTATGAAGCATAAAACGGTCACATTTGATGTAAGGAATTAAAAGGACAATTCAATTTTTGAGGTGATGTAATGCCGCTGGTTTATCTTTATCATCTTTTTCATTTTTCTTTTACTACATTTTATATATTTTGTTTAAAAAATTGGAACCTTTTGAAAAGAGAATAATACCCTTTTGTTTTCTCTCTCTCTCTCTCTCTAATCTAATCTACTATTTTGTTGCACTCACTCCCAAGACTGGTAAGGAGCGAACCAAAATCAGAGAGAACCAACCCTGCAGGTCATTGGGAACTGAGATGAATAAATATGGAATTAAGAAATGATGAGCAAGATGACGATGTGACCACGCACCTCTCTTATTATATATAACGTGACATCTGTTCAATCCCAGACTATCTCCAAAATACTTAGATAATTATATCTCTAATGTTTTTTAAACACATAATTTCACAAATAACACTCTATTCTTAGCACATTTTATATAGCTTTATTTTATTTAGTTCTTTTGTATTTGGAGTTCAAATACATTATTGTACATATGACGTGAAGTTTAATATCTAATATCAGTGTTTATTAACACTTTTTACATCTAAATTTGAATTAAGGTCAGGACAAATATAAGACTATAATTTGGATCAATCGAATTATTTGATAATTTATAGTTTTTTAAATTTATTTATAGTTTTAATTTTTTATTTAAATTAATTTATAAAATTCATTATTTTAATTTTAAAATTTAACAAATTTAATATTGCATTCTAATTATTTCACTAAAAAAATAATAATAATATAATATATTTTAAATAATTTAATATATAATACGATAATATAAAATAATTAATATTTATGAGATAATAATAAACCACTAAAAAGCTAACTTTTAATTATTTATTTTTATAAGTCAATTAATGACACTTTTATATATAAATAATATTTTTTATATACATAGTTTTTTAGAAAAATGATTAATTATATTGAATTTTAATATAAGTAATATGTTAATACTAAAATCGATTTATATTTCACTTATCATCTTCCTATCACATTCTCACGATTATTTTAATAAATAAGATAACAATGAAAAAAGTAGTAAATATTTTATTGTCATTATAATTAAAACTGCAAATCATCAAAGACAAATAAATAATTTAAACGAGACACACGGTGGCAGTATATCTTAATCCTACCTCTACTTTGAAAGCTCTTAATTATTTCACATATCTCCCAATAGCAAAAAAAATGTCAAAATGAATTGCATTTTTAATTTTTAATTTTTTTTAATTGTACCATCTATTTAATATTATTTTCAAAATATTATATTTAATTCCTTTTGCATATATTATGGAAAAGCATCAATTATTATTAAGCACATTTTAATAAAATCATTGTTCTTGTTATTTTGTTTGTAATTATTTCTTAATATATGTGAAATGAACAATAATTTAGACAAAAAAAAAAATGAAAAGAGTATAAAACAATATCAGGTGATTCTTTAGTAAAAAAAAATTAAATATTTTTTAGTCTCTATAAATATATTATTTTTTATTTTTAATCCTCTAAAAATTTTCTTTAAATAAAAGTCTCTCAAATATTTTTTATCAACAATTTTGATCTTCATTTTTAAGTCAACTCATGTGTATCAATCGAATTTTTGAATGATTTTTTCAGAAATGTTTAGAACATTATAGTAACTCTCCTTATAAAATTTTAGATTTTTTTAACAAAATATGAATTAAACATAAACTTTTAAGCACTAAAAACTTAAAATATAATATATATATATATATATATATTTAATTCATCATTTGTTAAAAAAAATTAAAATTTTATAGAAGAGATTCTTATAATATTCTTAACTTGCATGCAAGAAATAATTAAAAAATTCATATTATACATATAAATTGTTTTAAAAGCAGAAATTAAAATTATTAGCAAAAAAAAATTTATAAAACTATTATTTAAAAAAAATAAAATTAAAAAACAAAATATAATATATTTAGTAAATTAAAATCTTACTTAATTCAAAAAAAATAAGTAAGTAATTCGTACAATATCTTTTTGTACGATCTTTACAATATGTTAATAATTAAGGTAAATTAATACCACGCAGTGTATTTGGGATGCGCGATATTGCTATAACAAAAAATCCACTATGTACTATTAACGTCCATAGTGAAAAATGAAAATGTATTATTTCAATAGTACGTGAGGGAATCATTCATAGTCTAAGGCTAAGACCGTGATATAACTTTCAGATATACTTCTATTTCTAAATTGACCTTTGGTTATCCTTGGAATTTAATGTTCCAATCCAATTGGTACGAAGAAAGGGACATTTGATAATTATAAGCGGGTTGTGTTTTGTTTCCGTCCATTATTTTTGTATATACTCCAAAATTTAGGTCCATTCATTTTTTGGGATCATCAGCCCGATGATGGAATTGTATGCCCTTGTTGTCCAAAATTTGATTTGAAAATACAAACAAATGCTTTTGTTATGAATGTGATATCATTAATTAGGCCTTGACAATCTTAGTCCCCACCCCTCACTCGAAGCGTCCTTGATAGGGATGTCAATATGTGCACCTGTGAGTGAGAATTCTTGCGGATATCAACCCATTTGCATATTTGAAGGTGGGGATTTTCCCAACAAACAAGGATGGGATGAAAAACAAATCCATATTTGCGGATCAAATAAATGGAAATTTTGATTATCCATTAATTAATGAATACGAATTCAGATGTTATAGTATCCGTACCGCATATATTCATATTTCATATTTGATATTAAATTTTTGAAAAATTAATACACTGTAATAGTTTTTGTTTATATGTTAATATTTTTATGATATAACTTTGTTATATATTTTATTTATATTTTAATATTTTTGTGTTATTATTTTTTGTATATAAATATTATTTATTTATTTATTTGTTGTTTTAAAAAATATGATAAATATAACTCACACTATTGTGAGGTTCAAAATTCGAATATAAGTTAATTCGTCAAACTTAACAATATCATAATTTGTCTGTTGAGTTAGAATTTATATACTGATTTTATATTTTTATTTATTTAAAAGATGATATTTATGGATATCCATCTATACTTTAAAATCCGCAAAAATCAATAAAGTATGAATATCATTTTTATTGAAAGATAAGATAACTGAAAAAATACTATTAATATACGTATAACCGAATTGTACTATCTATACATGTAGATACCTATTCGCATTTCTAAATATAAAAGAGGAGAATATCTCTCCAAATGAAATTTCAAGGTAAATACGGATATACTATAATATCATTTTAAAAATATTAATTAAATGAATTACAAAAGTAATTTCTTTTGATCGACTATTTCTGTTTTTTAATGATCGACATAATTTAAAGTAAAATAACACATATCTTATTTACATTTATTTCTATTATTTAAAAAAAGCTCACGTATAGGAATCATGGAACGTCAAATCTTTTGATGGCATAATTCTTGGAATCTAATCCTTGCTTTAGAGGTTGATTGAGCCAGTGGCATTCGTCGTTTGTTGGTTGAATATTAATCTTGTGTTGCATGGTTGTAGTGAGATGCATCCATATTGGAGAATGGTTCAACGATGGAACAATTGGGTTGGTAACGGCCGAGAGGTGCAGGTAAAACATATTTTTAGGGAAGCCAATGATGTTGCAGATAGGTTGTCTTTGGCCAAATGTGATGATCTCTAGACTAACTAATCTCGTGATTCTCCTCTCTTCACCTACCGTATACTGAGAGGAATTTTTATGTAGAGTCCAACTTTTTCTTTTTATCTTTTTAAATATTTTTGTTGTGCAATAACTCACATTACTCAAAAATTACATTTCTCTTCTAACTATCTTTCTTCTCTCCTTTTATTTTTATTTTTAATTTTTATATAATTCTTCCTTCTATTTGTTTCCCGTAAAATTCATCCAAACAATAGTATTGGAGAATTAATATTGAATTTGCATATAACATAAATACGAAGTTATACCAAAAACTTACATAGAATTTCACATATCACTAGTGTAGCTAAACATTTTTACATCGATTCCTATGTACATGTTAGATCGGTTACTTGTCTGATCTAATATCAAGCTTTGTAATAAATAGTTAATTATAAAATCGGCTAAAATAAGAGATGTAACAAGTAAAAACTCAAGATGAATTTATTACATCGGCTAAATTAAAACAAAATATAACAAGTCAATTCAAAATTAATTTATTACATTGGTTAAATTTGAACTAATCTAACAAGTCATATTCAAAATTTAACTAAATTTCATACTTCCTTCATTATATCAATTAATAAATCAACTAAATATCAATTGAATCGTAACATTGTCACAACAAATAAGTAGAACCATAACACTAATGTAATTCTAGACAAAATCAAATCGAATTGAGCAGCAGTTCGTGTCCGCATTTCCTCCAAACTCTCACCTTCTTTCGCTCTCTCTCTCTCTATCACCTGAAAATAGTAAGGACCATTGTTTCTCAAATATATTGCAGTGTATATAGAAATCATTGACACCACCTAAAAATTGGGGAAACTAAAGGATTGCCTAAATAAAATTTCAAAAATCCATAACATAGGTTCACTTACCAAATGTTTGTCATATAAATGGGTGCTTGAAAGTGATGCAAGAGCATTTTGTGCCTCCTGCTGAGTAACATACTCCACAAAAGCAAAGCCTCTATGATTTCCAAACTTCATTGGAAAACTTAAGCTTTTAATCTGCACAATTTGGAGCCATCTAACATGAATGAAAGAATATTCTTGCTGAAATGAGCAAAATAGGATAGTACATTAAGATGAATTTTAATTAAAACCAATTGGCAAACAAATTATTCTAATTTCAAAATAAAATAATGAGCCATCATGCCTTTTTATAAGTGTAACTCTTAATTTAGTATGTATCACATTTCCACAATATAAGATGTAAATGATATTAATTGGACTTCATATCTAAGTAATTGTACAATGGAACTCTAAATATAGTAACGAAACAACCACACCTGTTTCTACTAAGTGGGTACAAGAATGGTTGTTATGGAAGTCTAAAAGCTTTATAGTAGGCTATTGATTAATAAACTGTCATAATTTGTTTTCCATTTTGATTCATTCAACTCAACTATAATTATGAACATCTTTATACAATGCATCAACCACATGTGTTTAAGATCACTATTGAAGGTTAGTAAAAATTCCTCATAATTTGTCATCACTGGTAACAAATACATGATACATCGGTCATAATTTGAACAGGAGAAAAAATGAATATTTACTAGCAATTGGACCAAATTATTACTTTTAAAAGTATTTACCTGACCAAATGGGTTAAATAATTGTCTCAGATCCTTCCTTGTTGCCTCAAAAGCAACATTTTTCACAAGCAACTTTGTTGAACTCGTCTTTCTCAACTCTATTTTGTACTTTACCATCAGTCTTGACATGACAAAGTTATAAAATAAGAGCATGAATGTCCAAAACAGTCCCCTGAACCCAAAACAAAACAAAAAAAAATTAAAAGCGCCTTTGTAAAACAACCATAACTATAATTAGGATTTCAAATGCATATAGTATAGCAGATTTGCAAGTAGGATTACACTTTCACATTTCAAGTCATAAATAAAAATCATATAGATTAGCTCAATTGCACAAACAACCACCAAATATGAATAATAAAAGAATATAAGAATAGTGTGAATAAGGGGGAAATTCATTAAATAAAAACTATCACTTAATTAACCTTAAATTTAATGTTCTTAGAGAGGTCATATACAACTCATAATTAATATCTTAAACTAAAGTGATAACAACTTATGTAATAAGAACACTAAACAAATAAAAAGAAAGAGATAATAAGTAATAAGACCAGTACAAGATATCACCAAACAACAATGCAAGTTAGAATAACAGATGAAAAGACATCACTAAACACGTAATAATAACACTAAACACATACAACGTCAAACAAGTAATAAGATGAAGAGACAACACCAGAACAACAAATATAAGGAAACTCACAATATATGGAATTGGGGCATCAAGAAATTCAATCATTTTTTCTAGAAAAAACTTGAAAAGCATCACTGACATATTGTTAGACTTATCTAATAAAGCAACAAGAAAAAATATGAAACCGGGAAATTTTGAATCCAACAACTCACCGGAAGCAATAAACTCTGCCACTGAAACGGATGAATCACGAGTATAAGAGAAAGCACTATTGCAGATAGAACATCCTGCATTGTGTCAAAAATTTCCAAAATGAAAGGCATGTTGTAACACCTAAATGTAGCAATCCAAATTAATCCACATCAACAAATAATGACCATTGATAAGTATTATTTTTTAAGCAAAACATGTTTAAAAGAATCAAAACCTAATCAATAGTCTCCCTAGTACTATTCAGTATTATAAACGTGAAAAATATCAATTTATTCAAATTACATTACGCTAGGGTGCTATAGGATTGTCGCAACCACTATTTGACAGTAAACTATATTAAATAGCATATCTCAGAACAATATATGTTTGTTAAAATTCAGCTACACTATGGCGCTGCTATTTGATAACACTGATACGATTAGCATTGAACGGAAAATTTTGTTTTCACTCAGCACCATCAAACAAGTAAAATCGTCATTTGAATAACCATAACCTCGTGCGTGCATTTATCATTAATTTTTACTGCAACGTCTTTTTGGATCAAACACTCAGAAAAATTAGTATCAAATCAAATTTATCAACAACAAAAAAAGAGTTCATGAACTACAATAGACGAGAGTATAAAGAAGAAGAAATCACAGTGAAAAAGTAAATTCAAAAGCGTGGAAACTAAAAACATAGCATGATCTACGCATAAGCATGATTAAATCGTGGAATTACGAAATATAAAAAAAAAATAAGAAAATTAAAAATTAAAGGTAGCATAAAATTGAAAATTGAGAGAATCAGAAAGAACCTTGAAAGTGAGATCAGGAGGGAGAGCCATCGTGAGAGAATTGTGGTTAGAAGCACGTTTGCGAGAGGAGTTTTTGGCAGCATCGAGAAGGAGAAATTGCATTTTGAGAGCGCGATCGATGATATTAGAGTCGGTAGGCATAGATTGAATAAGATTCTCGAAGTAGAGATCGAGGGAGAGAGAATGAAGGTCAGATAAGGAGAGGAATTCATCAAGGAGATGCTCGACTTCCATTTTAGACAGCTATAGGATGAAGAATGGCTTCACGTTCGCGCGTGTTTTATAATATTTTGGTTAATTTAGGGATTTTTTTTAAAATGCTTGTTAGATCGGTCTAATATAACATATCTAACAAAATTTATGATAATAACAAATTTTCCATAGTCTTTTTTTGTTCTGCAACTTTTTTTTTTTAAATGTGTATATTAGAACAGTTCAATTAGAATAGATCTAATAAAATTTACCATAATAACAAATTTGTCACCGCATTTTTGTGTGTGCAGCTTTTTTAATTTTTAATGCATATGTTAGAACAGTTCAATTACAAATCGATCTAACAAAACTTTTTTTTATGCAACCTTTTTTTCTAATGTGTAAGTTAGAACAGTTCAATTAGAACAGATCTAACAAAATTTACCATAATAACAATTTTGTCACCGTCTTGCTTATTACATTGAATGTATATACTGATCTAATATCTACGATGTAACAGAGTTAAAATACACTAGTGTATGGAGAGTAACTCTTCCTTAATCAAACAAAATCATCCTCACAATTATCTACCTTTATCCCCTTAAAATCAACTGACTTTTTCTTATCTCTCTTTTTGAAAATCAGATTGGCTACAAAGACTGCATGATTTACTAACTCATATCAACTATTCGATCTAAGTTAATGTTTTGATAATTAAAATTGGGTAAAATTACATGCAATAATCATCTGAAATCATATTTTTTTAAACTAACGTGAGATTTTTAAATTATATGTCAAATTGTCTATGATACCATTGTTACATCATTAAATGGCTAGTTGAATATAATATCTTTATCAAAAATCTTGAGACATTAGATTTATGGATCTTCTCATTTATATGTTACTCAATTTTAATATTTTTAAACAATGTGAGACTTTTAATTCATATTTAATATACCAATACATGTATAGTGTATGGATTCACTATAGCAAATTTATATTGCAACAACTAGGGAGAATGGATTGAATTCGAGAGATAAAAATTTCATCTTTAGATCTAATGGTCACTATAGCTGTTACACCATGCACATGATGTGAGATATTCAAGTCTCCATGTATAACCAGATATAGATGCATAAATTTTGAGTAGTGGAAATACAATATATCTTTTTTAGTTGTTGTTGCTGCTTGTAATGTTATAGTCTATGAACTTATTAAAATTACAAACATATCTTTAAATGTCTCTTGTTAGTAATTTTATAGACTAAATTGACTAACAAAAAATAAAAATTAAATTAGTTAACTAAGAACATGTTTAAAGACCATAATCACTAATAAAAGACACATTTAAATGTGTTTTTTTTGAAAAATATTTACTTAAATACTCTTTTTTGAAAACTATACATCAAAATGCCTTTTTTTTTTCCTACCTTATAAGTCACCGTTTGCAAAGACGACTTCCTTAAGTATTTTTTTTTTATTTAAAAAAATCAACTTTTTTTTTTCAAATTAACAAAACATATATATATATATAATTCATACAAATGCATAAACACAAATTTTAAATTACATAGATTGATTAGAGTTGTCTGTAACATTTGAACAATGTTTTCGAGTATATCTAGTTAAGACATAGTTAGTATTTTCTTGACACTTTTTCTTTAACGTCTATTTCAGTTCTAATACGAGTACTATTTGGACGATATTTTCTAATTATTCGCATTTCAAGATTGTGTCACATATGTAGGTGAAACATTGTATCACAATCCTAAAATATGAAGAATTAAAAAATATCGTATTACTCGAAAATATTGTCCAAATGTTACAAGAAACTTTAGTCAATCTATGTAATTTAAAATTTGTGTTTATCTATTTTTATGAATTATTTTAATTGTATATATATAGTTAATTTGAAAAAAATTTGATTTTTTTTTTTTGAAAAATTGCTTAAGGAATTCGTTTTTGCGTTTGTAGGCTTCTTTAAGGAAGTCGCATTTGCAAATAACGGCTTATAAGGTAGGAAAAAAAGGGACATTTCGGTATATAGTATAAAACACATAAATATTGGACAAAGCTACAAAATGTCTAAAAATTGAGCAAAATTAAAGCAACTAGAATACTCATAGATCTAGATCTGCAATGTTGATAACACGAAAGTCATTAATTAAATTTTTGGATCAAAATTAATATGTCTATCTAAACAAAATAAACAAAATACTAAGATGACAAAATCAAACTACAATACACTCAGACGACAAATAAAATGGAACACTCAAATTATAAAATAACATTAAAACAATTTTTATTTTATAAAAATCAGTTATTTAAATAAAAAAATAAATATTTTTAAACTAAAAAATAATCTTATACCACTCCTCTTCTATAACAAAGAAGAAGAAAGGAGCAGAGAAGGTTCTAGTTGCGGCTAGGTTACACGGAAGGCTTCCGTGTTCTTCATGTGTTTAACATGCAATTTCTTGTTTGCAGTACACCTCACGCGTAAAAAACTCTTTCTTTGCATCAATGTTTTGTTTGCTTTTAGTCCCAAATTAACAGAGTATGGGGTGTTAAACTTAAACATACTAAAGCTATTTTAATTATTTTTAATTTTTGAATTATAAATAAAATAGTATCAAGATAGAAGTGATATGTTACTGTGCCACGGCCCATTAATTGGAAAATGACTAAAGAAGACCTAATAAAGTACTAAATCAATAGAAACTCATAATGTTTGCTGCTATAAAATCAGAAGCTAAGGATTTGACTGGGTCTTAATTTTTTCGCAGTGCATTGATATCAGAAATGACTCCAACTGATTCACTCACTCACCCACTGATTTTAAACTCCTTCTTCATTCATGATCATCTCTTACAATACCTAACAAAATGCAATGCCATTCAATGTCTTTCAATTGCTACTAACTAACTAGAAGATGGATGAATCAAATCACCTCAGTTTTTTCCTTTCACTCACTCTGCTCCAATCCAATCGAGTTAGAAATTAACAAACATAATTGAAAATCTGCATAAGATGATGGACCCCCTTTGTACACCACGTGGTTACAAATGTTTGCAGGTTTGGAGACAGAGTAATGTGAAGAAAATTACACACACTCTTTGCCAGGCCCTATAGCAGTTAAGCTAATTTAACGTCACTTATAGATTTTTTATGACATTACTATTCTGCATCTGCATGGTAAAGTTAGTAATAATGATGTAAAATAATAAAGGGACCATCATGTTTTCAAGTGTTCCTATTACCTATATAGATTCGAATTTAGTTTCTTTTATATTATTCTCTCATTCTTGGCTACTTCAATATTGTTGCTGCCTGTCCTTTTCCAACATGTCTGCTCGCTTCTAGAGTGGTCCCAGTTATCTGACTTCAATATTCATATAATTAATTACCTACAATTTATTTTTTTTAAATACTTATAAATGTTCAATTTTTATATATTCCTTTTATTCAAGATTGTGTGTGTTTTATTTTGCACTTGCGATATAACCCATCACTATTCACGCATTCATCAATTAATTTAGTACTTAATAACAATAGACAATAGTGACATCTTGAAATTATTGAATAAGGAAAAAAATATATTTTTTAATTTATTTAAACTAATGACTTTATTTAAGTCCAAAAATGTTGTAGACAAATCATTTAAACACGTATAAATTAATTTCTGTAATTAATATATCTAATAAGGGTTTTTTTTTTCAATAATCTCTTTTTCAAAAAAAATTATCAAAATACTACATTTTCAAAACTATATACCAAAATACTCTATTTTTGAACTCACCTACAAGTCGCCTTTGCAAATGCCGACTTCCTTAAAGAATTTTTCAAAAAACAAATTTTAATTTTTTTAAATTAACAATATATATATATATATATATATATAATTAAAATAATTCATAAAAAGACATAAATACACATTTTAAATTTGACTAGAGTTTCATGTAGTATGACCAGTAAACCGACATAGTCCGCATTTTCTAGACACTTTTTTAATTTCTTTTAACAAATATATATAGGGTTTAGGGTTAATTAAATCATAAAAAAACATCACAAATTTTACAAAAGTTACGATCAAATTAATGTCGAAGGTCTCTAGTACCGCATTGCCGATATTTTCTCACACGTATGAGATTTTGACGACGCCTTGGTACATCGCGAGTTTGTTGTTGTTCTTCTTCTACAGTTGGGGTTCAACGTGTTTCACAACACTTTATAGAGAATTGTGTTGTTCATCTGAATCCGGTGTTATGTTGATCGGTGGATGTATCAAGGCATTGTCAAAATCCTGTACGTGTGAAAAACATTGGCAATGTGGTACTGGAGTCCATTTTCGACATTAATTTTATCGTCATTTTTATAAAATTTGTGATTTTTTTTATGAATGAATTATATATATATATATATTTGTTAAAAAAATTGAAAAAGTGTCTAGAAAATGCGGACTATGTCAGTTAGCTGGTCATACTCCAAAATATTGTCAAAATGTTACAGAGAACACTAGTCAATCTATATAATTTAAAATTTGTGTTTGTGTCTTTTTATGAATTATTATAATTATATATATTGTAAATTTGAAGAAAAAAAATTTATTTTTAAAAAATTTCTTAAAGAAGTCGCTATTTGCAAAGGTGGCTTATAGGTGAGTTCAAAAATACGGTATTTTGGTATATAATTTTAAAAATTAAGTATTTTGATAATTTTTTATTTTTTTAAAAAAGGATATTGGAAAAAAAATAGCCATCTAATAACAAGCATATATAGAGGTGTAAAAAGATTGAGTTGAGTAGTTTTAAACTAAACTTGATATTTAAAACAACATTGTTTATTTTTTTTTTTAAATATAACTAAATTTAAATATTTGAAGATATGAAAAATATTAAAATTATATCACATATCATTCAATACTTACAATACATTCACATCTACAAACACAACAAAACAATTAAACTTTTTGCAACAAATTTTTAATATAATATAACAATATTTTAACTATATATTAATAGTAAATAAATATATATATATATATATATATATATATATCACAATAATAAATTGAGTCCGCGAATTTAAAAAATTAAATTATATATTCGAATTGAACATCGTTAAATTTAAATAGATTGTTTTAATTAAATTTAAACTTAAATAAATTAAATTAAAATAGATATTAAATTAATTTAAATGACCGATTTAATGAATTTGCTGTATCCATAAACACCCCTCCGATTAATCTCTTATTTACTGAACTTACTTTCTACAAATTCAAATAATTGGATATGGCATAGTGATTGACATGAGCACATGACCGTGCATTAAATTAATTTTGAGTCAATTTCAAAATGTAAACCATGCACGTTCCTATTTTGAAAGGCTAGTGCAGCTTGCTGACCGTTATATGCATTGTGTGCATTATACTATATGAAATATGAACGTTCAGTATATTATTATTATTATTAAGGAAAATAATGTTTTTGATTCAACACATGAGGTCATCTCTTGAGCTAGATTCAATTGCTGCGCAATACTTGGTAGATTCGCCCTTACCTTACATCATTCCTGACCCTCTTACATTTCAGCTCCATATTTTATTTGATATCTCTAACACAGAATTAGAGAGAGAACAATGCTTCAAATTTTGAAGTGATTCTATTTCGCGGGGAGGCTTTGAATAACACTAATACACTTTTTTTTTTCTTAAAAAAACACTAAAATACTAATTACATAACAAATGACTTAAATATAATTTTGATATTTTATTTATTATTTATTTAGTTTATAGATTTATTTTTATTTATTTTCGTCATTTATCTTTTAAAAGCGATCAATTTGAATTATTTTCACAATTACAATAAAAGTTGTAGCAATGTCTGGTTATTGAAACTTTTTCTAACAATTGTCAATATATTCTATATAATATTCTTTTAAAAAAAAATATCAATTTAACTCAAAAAGATCAAGGATTTTCCTTGAAAAAACTTTTCTCGCATGTTTTGAATCATAGATAAATTCTTTGAAATAAAAGACATTTATAAGACTTCTTTATATTTTCATCTCATCTTTGTTAACATGTATACTTAACTATACAACTGATCCAAGATTAAACATCAACAGTTCATAACAATAATCATATAATTATTTGAAAGTATTTTGATAAAAATGACTAACATTCATCATTTGTAAAATATAAAAGATAAAAATAAATAAATAAAGAAATCAAAACAAATATTTAAATTAAAATTATATTTAAACCTATAATACTGTATTGTAAACAATATCGACGAATGCCTACCATATACTTTAAATTTCATATTAACTAGGATGTATTCCTTCACTCTCATTTCCTTGTATTTTTGTTTTCTATTCTTACTTCTTTATATTATATGTTTTGTTCTTTATTTGAGCTTTTGAGACTTGCATTTTGAAATGATGAATGGAGACAAAATAGACAAAGGGTATCTATTTGATGAAGAAAAAAAAAATTATCACCTTAAAGTTGGAAGTGGTGTTAGATTCCAACGTGACAAGGCATATAGATATAGGAAATTAGGAGCGTATGTTGTAGCCATAACACTTAAATTAAAGGCAGGGTAGGGTCCTAATGGGGCAAACCATACTCCACAACAAGACATATATTCAAGCATTACATTTACATATAGCACAATAAAAAAAAATTCATAGAGAATAATATATATGTTTCATAGTACTGTCGGGGTATATGTAAAAAAAAGTGTATTATCCTTTGAATTTTGAAACATCCATGATTGAGTATGGGAAGGAACTGAAATGAAATAAATTGCTAAGGTCCCCATTCTCTGTTCATCCAAATTATCCAAAAAATAATACGGGACATGGGAAAGGAGCACACATATATATATGCATACGCATAACACATATAGGGTCGCTATGTCCCAAAAGAAATTACTAATGTACTAAAACAGATACACATATAGAGTCACTAAAAATTTACCCTTTACCTTGTAGGCCTAATTGGGATAAATAAACTTAGTACGTTTCGTGATGATGTCAATCACAGGGTCTAACTTCGAAAATGACCGGAGACAAGTTTCACTTTTGTGTTTTTGTACACGTTTGAATTAGTTTATTTAATTTGTCCAAAAAAATAAGTTTGCTCAGAAAAATATATATGTAGTTTAAAAAAATAGTTATGTCCTTAAAATTAAGCTTTAATAAACATGTTTCTGAGGTGTGGTTCAGCTAACATACTCAAAAGAGTTTGAGAAATAAAATTGATTCAAGGTTCAAATTCTAACTACTAATATAACATACTAATTACTAAATATACTATATACTTGTCTATGATAAAAACTAAAAACAAACATGTTAACTCCATACTCTTGTTTAAGAAAAGCAAAACTAAGGAAACCAAATTGTGATTGAGGGTCTTAGTGCGAGTATGATTTTACATCGATAAAAAGTGATTTTGAATTATTTGATTTTTAAAAATTAATTTTGCCTAAAAATGAGTTGGATATATATTTTTTTTTTTTTATGAAATAAATGAGTTGAATATGTAAAGATATATTTGTTTGAAAAATTATGTAAAAGTAAGTTTGGCCAACAAATTAGAAGTTAAAAATCAATTTTAAGATAATAACTTTTAATTAGTTTAGAGTTACAATCAATTTTAATAAATACATCTAAATAAACTTTAGCAGTAAAATTAAACATACATTTAAATATGATCATTTGATTGTTTGCAAATGTCAAAATCAATTATAATTCGGAAAATAAGTTTTAGCAGTAAAGTTAAAGATACATTTAAATATGGTGATTTGATTGTTTGAAATGAAAAATGATATAAAGAATTAATATATGCATTTTATATTTATTTTTTGCAACGGGAGGAATTATATGCATTCACCTGAACTTTTTCAGCTACGGAACATATGGTGGCAGTGGATAATTGGTTGATGGAAAAGCAGAAATATATGCCTGTGTAACATTTCTAATACGGACCTTACTATGATTCTGTTTGTCCTCTTGGAAAATGTTAGAGATGAAAGAGAGAGCAGAAGAGTATTAAGAATATGAACTTTCATAAATAAATTCTCTTGAATCCGGAATTAGGAATAGATCTCGTCTGTTTTATAACAGTAACAGATAGAAACAAATATGTATGTGGTGTCATTTTCTTTTACCAAAGTTTGGAAATTGGACCAGAACCCAAAAGCTTTTCAACTCATCCAAATTCATTTTCCATCACAAGAATCTGAAAGCTAATTCATTTTAGGCGCCTCGGCGTTTATTTATTTTGATGTGGCTTTTTGTCCATTAACCTTCATGAACTTCTTGTATTTTTCTTATTCATTGTGCCTATCATGCATTGAATAGTTTTTGTTAATATATTTCATTTTGGCTTGTTAAATATATATAGTACATACTATATATTGGAAAATATTACCACAATTTTTTCATAATTAATGGATGGTTATCTTTTTGAACAAGTTTGAGTGGAATTAGAGTAAACGAATAATCAAATTGAAAAAAGGTAAATAATTTGCATAAATATTTTATAGTCTCTTTCCTTCCATTTAATCCAACACATGCATCCCTTTCCTCTGTTTCAATGTTGTTATTTAATTTGATACCACACCAGGAAAGGAAAACAAATTTTGTGAGACAACATTTGAAATTGATGTTCTTACAAAACAATTAATTATTAGAGTAAATTAATATGTAAAAGTTAATTAATTAACCGGCAATACCAATTTACAACAAATTATTGTGTCTCAACGAGGACGATTCGACTGTGGGGTATTGCAGCTTCAGCTTCTGTGTCATTCCTTTGCTGTTAGCATCATTTTTCCAGCATATACAAAAGGGGTTGGCCCTTTCCAACAGTTTAGATTCCATATTCCCACTTTAGACAAAGCGATAAGGGCAAGGGTTAATTAGGTAATGTAGCAGTTTTATTTTGTTGTATTATTTTTATTTATACTGCATTTTTATGCATTTCAAGTTATAATAGATTGTGACTCAAATAAAGTAAATACTAGATTGAATGTAAACTAGATTCACTGCCAAATTAACAAATATATACTAGTAAGTAAAATCCGCTATTAATTTTATCTGTGCAATAAAGTTCTGAATATTTAAGTAATTGATCAAGAGTAGCATTTTTTTGTTTATTAGTCGGGATAAAATTGTGGTGTGAAAAATTGATTAAGATAATGTTTCTTTGGTTTCACTAAATCACCGTTGGATTTTTTTATTTGTAGCAAATGAGTTTTACATACATAAGTCAAATTAGCAAAATATATTAAAACAATTTCATTGGCGTAAAACCTTTTTTAATAACAAAAAACCAAATGAATTCTTAAACATGAATAATCACATCGTCGATCTCTTATGACCATACTTATTTTATTTTTTTTACTAATGTTCTTTCTGACCTTATTTGTAAATAAGTCTCAACCAATAAAATGAAGAAGATCAAAAGTGGCAAGACAAGCCCCAAATATGAAATATCTCATTTATTCTTTGACGATGACAACTTGTTATTCTCTAGAGCAAACATTTGCACGAAAGTATAACATTGATTGGGCCAAAGAAATTGGGCCCAAATATGATCAAAGAAATTGGGCCCAAATATGATCAAAGAAATTGGGCCAAACCATAATCACAAAAGTAACCAAAGAGAGATAGAAATACTGTTAGCAATGACAGAGATGGTATCGAGGAAGAGAAAAATGGGAGACAGAAAGGAGACAAAATGGCCTCTCATCAAATCCAAAAAAAATCTTCAAATTACTCGCTTGCGAGATTTCGATCTCTTCACGGTTACTATTTCACTCTTCTCTTTCTTCTCTCATCCATTTTTTCACCAATTTTATTTACATTAATTATTCTGTTAATAATTCTTATTTTGATAATTTTTCGATTCAAGAATTCAGGTCCAGAATTTTTTCTCCTCTTCTGAATCAAAGTCATTCATTGAAACTGCTGAGGGAATTGGATTTGTTCATCAAGGGAGTTTAGGTCCAGCTAAAGGTGAAGCTTACAGAGATAATGATCGAATCTCAGTGAATGATTCTGTTCTTGCTGATACAATTTGGGACTCTGGACTTAGCAAATTGTTTTCTGATATAAGAATTCGTGGGAAATCTGCTGTAGGTCTTAATCCAAATATTAGATTATATAGGTTGGTTTATTTGCTCTATATATGAAACAAAAGCTTATTGCATATTATAAGTCTTGTTTAGATAAATAGTTTAATTAAACACTTATAGCCTAAATGTTTATCATATAATTATAAGTGTTTGTATATAAGCTATTTCTATTTCTATAACAAAAGATAAAATAAAGACAAACTATTTTCATATAAGCTATAAACTGTTTTCATAAGCTTATCATTAAGAGCTTATGGAAATAAGCTGAAAACAACTTATGAGTTAGCTATAAGCTGTTTTTATGAGCTATCCCAAATAGTCTCACAAGAACTTATATGATAGGACACTTGGGGGAGAGAATGGAAGTTAGTTGGTGACGTGGAGCTAGATTGTAGCAGAATTTGTTAGAGGATGACAATATATTGTGAGTAGAGAGTGAGGAAGGGTCATTCAGAAATATTGTTAGATTTGTTCGGAGAGTTTCTCTCTTGATAGGAGTCATTGTGCTCTGGGTAAGGAGTCCTTGATTCTTGTTTATCATTTTCCATCATTTTAGAGCTCTTGAGCTCAACCTTTTGATTCCAATAATATGCAGTTCATTACTTTGATTTTGCAGGTTCTATCATTATATTAGTAAATAAGTCAATTTAAATAGACTCTCAATTTTCAGTAGGCTATAGCTTTTTTTTTGGACATTGCATTTTCATATGTGTTGTCTTCCAAATAAATTGAAAACGCATCCAATATCTTTAAATTTGGTTGAGAAAAAAGGAAACTACATTCTTTACCAATTGCCATGCATTTTTGTATTTCAGGTACAAGGCTGGTCAACGCTTTGGACGGCATATTGATGAGAGTGTTGATGTTGGTGATGGAAAAAGAACTCGTTATACTTTGCTTGTGTATTTAAGTGGTGGACCTGGTGAACTTAAATCAAAGACCAAAAATGATTCCACCAAGCCAACAGATTCATCTTTTGAACGTTTAGTTGGAGGAGAGACAGTCTTCTATGGTCCAAGAAATAGCATTGTGGCTGAGGTGAGGTAGATTTATTTTTTTTGGTAAAATATGGGCTGATAATATTTCCTTTTCACTTATAACAAGTTTATATATTTACCTAATCCAAGTTTTGGAATATGAGTATTTGCTTTGGGTGTTGATACAATTTTGATATCACAGGTTGCTCCCATTGAAGGGCTGGCACTTTTGCACATTCATGGAGATAAATGCTTGTTGCATGAAGCCAGAAACGTTACCAAGGGTGTTAAATATGTCTTTCGTTCGGATGTTGTATTTGCTTGAAGAGTGGTTCATGTCTTGTATCAAAAAATCTGGTATATTCTTCTCCTAAAGGTCTTCTATTTGTTAGCTTATCACTTAAATTTTTTGTACTGTGTAGATCTTCAACATTGTAAAATATTCTATATGAAATTTTATGCTGCAGATTACTGTTATATGTAAACAAAATCGGGAAGTTATTTTGAGTAACTCATAGTTGGAAATATCTGGTTAATTAAATCAGGTATCTACTCTGAACATTGTTAAAACCGGCAATGGGTGGCCTAATACTATAGTGTGAAGTTCAGATACTTGGAACATTATGTGTATTTATATATTGTTCCAGTATTTAGGAATTACTTTTTTTCGATACTTGACGTTGAATTGCATGTGAAACTGTTGTATTTTTTACCCCATGAAGGGTTGTGATGATATTTTTTGTGCTATGGATATATATGTTTGTAGTGATGTTTTTTACTAGTTGATCCATCCCATCTACAAAATCTTGGCCTTTAATGTTACTGCTCAGTTTTGATTTTAACATTTTGCTAACACTCTTATGAGATATTTAGGTGAAATTTCTAACGTTGCTGCCTCTTGTGTCCAGTTTAAGTTAAAGTTTATAGATAGAACGTTATTAGGTTAATACCATACTCTGAACACTATAAGACATTTCAAATTCCTCTAAATTTTAAATGATTGCAAACACTTTTAATCTCTCTTCTCAAGTATAAGACACCATTAATCTTGTTTGCAGTTTGAAATTCACATAATGTATGAATGCTGCATATTCTTTATGTTTTGGGGTTTACATTAGTCTGTACAGCCGTAATCATTCATTGAATGCAAGTGTCTTGGGGTCCATCTACATAGAATGTTAGGCTCAATTACAAGATCTCAGTACTTGAAAAGAATGAATGAAATAAGTTTTTAAAAAATTGATGTAGGTGTAATTGTTGGAAAACAATATTAGAATACCTCTTTCTACTGTGCACAAATTAACATTTTTCTTTTACCATTCTTCAAATGAGGTATACAAGCATAATCACATTTATTTCAACATCAGTAGTAACAAGATCTTAATGATTATATTGTAAATAACCAAAGTGGTGCAAAGACAAAAAAGAATCAGGGCAAATTTGTCTCTGATGTCTCTCAATTCACAAACCTGCAATTAAGTCTCACTTCTCCATTATTTGAGCCTCTTAGATTTCCGAGTTTCAACATTGAAGCTGCAAACTCTTTAAAGAACAAACTCTGGTCTCTTGCAAATGCTTCAACGATCCGTCTTGTTCTGTAATCACCAACCAGTGACTGATCGGAAG
>NC_021163.2:12704384-12749932 GCF_000331145.2 Cicer arietinum | reverse complement strand
CGGAAGAAAACACACCTTTTCCAGCCAGTAGTTGTTTGTAATAGTCATTATCAAACACTGATGCTGTTGAGTCCAGGAATTGTCCTGCATTTCGGTTGTTGTTTGGTTTTGGACATTTGTTTTTTAGGTCTAGTGCAAAATTAGTGTTCATCCTTGGGTCAATGTCATGCAATGAACTGAAATTATGAACACGAGCCTCAAAGGAAGAACAATGTGAGAAACCCAGAGTGTGTCCTCCAGATAAAGTCACCATGTCTTTAACTCCCAACCCTCTCTTAGCAAAGCTCTGAATGAGTTGGTCTACATTCAAGGTTGGGGCTGGTAAGTTGATGGTATCAGATGCCTTTGATACCCTTCCGTCTTTCCGTCCTTTTAGTACACTCCAATATGGACCTCCAGACTGTCAGAGAAATTAAGGAATATTAATAAATAATTGACCTCAAGACATGCCAATGTTCCATGGAGGGGTCATTATGCAAATATATAAAAATCAATACCCAACATACTAAATAGCTTGGATAAATTTTATATGCCACTCTATATAGGCATATATTGCATATAGAAATTTTAAATATTTCAATTTTGAATGTCTTTTAGAATTGCTACTATTAGCCAAAACTTTTATGGGATATATTTTATAAGATTGCCAAATATGTCTACTCTACATAGGGGTGGCATCTTGGATATAGTTATTGGATAAAATGGCTCCCTTAAAATACCAAACTTTTAGCAGGTCTAAACTAGCTCAGAGACATAGGTATTATTACCATGGCCACCACATCTCTTGCTGTAATAGCAAGTATATCAGCACAAGAAACAGTGCCTGGGCAAGCCAACTCAAGCTTTGCTTTAGCATCATCAATCACATAGAACGATTGAACTGAGATATTAGGAGGTCCATCTTTCTCTGCTTGGTTAGTGGCCGTTGAGTCCAGCAATATTGATGCATCGCATCCCTGTCATTGAATATTAATCAGTACAAAGATTAATAGAAACCCATTGGTCATTAAATTTCTTCACCAGCATGAACATTGCATGTGTGTGTGTATGTGTTTGTTTTGAATGAGAGATTGAGAGATCATACCTTTATGAAACAGTCATGGAAGAACATCCTCAAAATACGGGCTGGGACCTTTGGATCATGGATAGAAGCATTAAGAACCGTCTCTGAAACTATTTTTTCCAATTGTGGACATGTTTGGTCATAGTAATGAGCATGAAGTTCAGCTTTGGATAATGAAAATATTGTTAAGAGGAGGAAAATGATTGGAAAAGTGTTTTCTGTTGGCAGAAGAGCCATACGATAAACCAGTTAAGAACTCGAAATCTGGAAAATGTGGAATAGATGAGAACTTCATGGCAAGATGTATTATGGTATATATAGAATGGAAGTGAACAATTTCAGCAAATAAAATACATGCTTAACTCTGATTTATTGTACTTCAAAGCCACTCAAAGTTAGGAATATTAGCCTAGAAGTACAGAATTTGGACTTCTCGTATGTTCTGCTTTAAGACCTGGCTAGTATATCAATCCACCTGCCTTCAGTAATCAACAAAAAGTAGTACATAAAATAAAGTAATCACCATAAAGTACAGAACAATTTGAAAGCGACTATGTGAAAGGCTTGATTCATAATGGAGTCAATTGTGCTATATTAATTATTATTGATCATATTTTTTAGTGTAATTTGGATATCTTGTGTTTAATTGTAGAGACTAATCCCTCAAGCTGGATAAGACCACAATGGATGGCAAAGTTCTTTGTCAAGAGTTATAATTTTGTTGTATTCCTAGGGCTGACTTCATTTGCATGACTGCTAATTAAGCTGAAAGTGACCAGAACTATCTAAATCAAGCACTCTTGGATAATTATTATGGATCATTTATTAAGAGCATTTATTAAGAGGGTGTTAAAGTTTTATTTTCCTTGAAAATATTGGTTTTTACTATTCATGTGTTCTGCATAAGAAAAGCACATTATTTTTTATAATGTTAGGTAACATATTGCTTCCAGAATTGTGCTGTTGGTGCACAGCTTTCAGGATAGTTAAGTTGTACAGTTAGTTGACGAGAGATGGAGTACAAAATTTTGTACTGAAAAATTGCCATCTAATTTGGGCGGTTTAGTAAAAGAATTCAAACTATTGTTGTTACATTACATCATACCAAACCAGCCGCTCTGGTTGATTGAATCCAAAACTGGTCAAGAATTCTATCCTTTTAAAATTTTAAAGTATTATGTTTTTATCTGTGGCCTTTGCTAATTTTTTATGTATCTACGACAAAGCCGTCTTAAGTGATATCTAATAATGTCCGTAGTGTCATATAGCCCTAAAATAAATTATATTTATTTGTCCAAATATAAATGTTAAAGATGAAAAACAATGATTTTAACTTTAAGAGATACAAATCAAAGAAAGTGCTTTTATAGGGACAAAAAATAATACTTGAATTTTGAAGGAGTGAAAATCAGAATTATTTTAGCAGTTGTTCTAAAGTAAAATTCGATTATTTTAAATAGACTAAAACATCTTTAATTATTGTCAATTTGAATCACAATTGAAATTAAGCTCGAATCATGATCCTTTTTATTTTTTATAAAACAAGCATATATAATAGATCAACCAGAAAAGATGACAGAACAATTACACAGACTGGAAAGGTTTGTGGCATTTCCCAACTAAGTTTTAGACTCAACTCTATTAGCTATCCCGACTAAATTATGATCTTCAACATTCCATTGCATTTGTGTATGTAACAAGCAACAAGAAACCGATCTAACAAATTACTACATATTACAATCCTGGACAATCAGTTCAATGGTAGCAATAAGTTATGCAGTCCACTCTAACTGCTGCGACAGATTTGGCAGTAACATTGTAGAGTAGCAAATCCTTTGCTACTTGGAAACGCCATCTCACATCCCAATGCTTTGGCCATGACAGGATCCAGAGCAATCAAATCCTTCTCAAATTTGCTATTACCACTGGTTTGTTTGGTCCCTAATGATCATTCCCCAACAAGTACAGTCTCCTTAAAAACTTTCACACCAAGTATTGTGGCTGCTCCATCGGGCTGAGCCTGTTGCATCGTCATGTTTATGCAGTTTTGTATTTGATTGCTCAAATTACCCTTGCTATATCAAAGGGGTTAGCCATCTTTTGATGAAACTCAGCTTCATTCTTAGCCCTTCCACACCTGTCACAGGGTCGTGCAAAACGGTTGAACTTCTCTAGGTTCTTCCCAAGTCTACCACTGTAACAGCCAATCATTTAGAGAAATTAATACAAGGGGTGTGCTAATCATAGTTAATTGGACCATATTAATAAACTACACTGCACTAAAAAAATACAAATCAATGAATTAGTTCATGAAATAAACCACAAATGTAAAACAAATCAGTCAACTAAACTTATCAAAATCAGCATAAAAATTAAAAAAAATCACTGAATTTGTCAAAAAAATTATTTTCAGTGAAGCCTGGCCCCAAATCTCTCTCTCAAGTTTTCTTGAGACGTGATTTGTACAATTTAAATGTATATTTAGAAAAGTCCAAATTGATTTTAGAGGTATATGATGAATTTTGATACATTTGATTTGATTGTTCTCGAGTAAAATTGATTTTTGCATTCAAGGTTGATTCAAATTTATCGTGTGTTTGTAAATTGAAGAATAATGTGCCTTAGTGTCGTAGAATTTGAAGTTTTTTATTCTTGAACTTAGATTTAACTTTGAATTTATATTATTCAATTCACTTTTACATTAATATAACTAAACATAAATTACTTTACTTTCAACTCGTTTTAAACTAAAACAATTTAACATAATCAATTTTTTCATCGCATAATCAAATACTTAGAATTGAGTTGACTCACATATCATTACTCATACGATTAGGGGCAAACAAGCATAATCCGTCACTCCCTAAAGTCTCAATTACAAAAGAAACGTTACATAAGTAGATAGGGCTGAATTTTTACAAACAATCAACCAACTCTACCTTAGAAATAATACTGAACAAATTTATTTCTAATGTTGGAGAAGCACTTAGCAACAATAATTTAATCATTAAGTACTATTAAGAGATCTATATTTCAATTCAAAATTTTAAGATATTAAAAATATAAATCATGTATCTTTAACATTTAATTCCTTTGATTTTTTTTTAAATGTGAGTATTCATGTTCTATATTTAATTAAATATTAACATCTCTCTTTCGTCCGAACAAACTAGTTTTAATATTACTTATAAAGAAATCACATAACCACCAAAAACAACAATAGAGAAGTGATCAAAACCAAAAAAAATTCAAAATATCACATCTTAATCAAAATTTTAATTTTTAATAAGTCATTTCTCTTTGATATCCATTATTAATTTCATTCACATTTCATGTGAAACTACCACTCGCAAAATATCACTTAAATTTCAACATCTTCTTGCGAGGGTGAAAAATGTTCTTAACATGCAAAATTTCTTTAACCTCAATACAAAAGCGTTACAAATAATGCTAGCATCATCCTTTGAACAAGGGACAGGAGTAGTGGCTTGAGAAAACGAAGCAATAACTTGAACAAAAAAATTGCCACAAATAAAAAATACCTCGAGAAGGACGCACTGTTGTCAGAAAAGAATTGGTCCACGTGTGGACCAACCATTAAACTGCACCCTTAGTCGACACGTTTACAACGGGCCAGCTGGTTCCACGCTTAAGAGGGTCCCAGAAAATCATAGGGGCACGTGACTAAATATCGTGGCCCATCTTCAACCAATCACCATGCTCCACGAACCTCTTTCACCACTCACATTGCTTTGGCCCACAAATAACACGTGCCAATAAATAAACTCACGTGACCGTTCCCTGGACCCCACCAGCTAATCCTCACACCGTTTCACGAGTTATCGGATAACCAACCCCGCACGTGCCAACTGGACCCCGCACGGTGAGTCGTTGGACCCCGCTCCCTTTGACTCATAAGCCCAAATTCTCTTACTAATAATACTAACTTCTTGAGGTATTTTAAAGGGAAAGTTAAATTATTATGAGCATAGGCTTTCGCTTATTAAATAAAAAAATTAAATTTTTTAACTTGTTTATCAAAGTATTATTATTTCAAAAAAACTTAAGATTGCAAAATTTAAAAATTTATGGTCTTAAATTACATAATTTAATTAAACTGATTAATTAATTAAAGGTAAGTTATTCTACTGTTGATCAATTGAGTTTATAATTCTAACACTCCATGATATATAAACAAATGATGAAAAAAAGGTAAATTTAATAAATAAATTCAAAAAGGGGTTTCCTCAAAAAAGCTAAAAAAAAAAAAAAAGATAGACACCAAGTACCTCTACTTAAAATTTAACAAAACATTGTCTAAAGTCTAGCATATTTTTCTACTAACTAAAAAAAGATGGAGCTTTTAATTTGAAGTAGGGGGTGGTTCTAAATTTGAAGCAGAAGAATCCATAAATTGAAGCTCTTTCTTATCATAAATTTCCAAAGAGAAATCCCTTAGCATCTGAGATGAAGATGAAGAAGTAGCAGCAGAAGAACAAGTAGTTGTAGTAGTATTTGCTGAGCTCAAACTAGGAGCCAAAGTAGACGAACAATTAGTATTTCCAAAAGCCGAAGCAACATTCAAAGGTTGTTGCATATGCATAGCAGAAACAAAATCTGAAATGGGTCTATTTTGAACATTAAAAAACGGTGCCGCAGGAATAGCCCAAAATTGTGGCTGATTCGTAGTTGAATTAGGGAACATAAAAAATGGTCCTGTTGCATTTGAACCACCGCTACTTACCACAGGCCATAAAGGGACTATTCCACCACCACTTCCACCGGCAGCACCGCCGTATGCAGTTTGTGCAATTGGTGCTAACCCTGAACACATTGAAACTTGTTCATTCACATCAATAAATTCACTATTTGATGCTCTTCTCCTTCGTTTCTTTGGAGCTTCTTCACCGTCTGGTCTCGCCGGTGATGAAGTTGGAATCTTTAACGTGCCGCCGACTGAAACGGCGATGGCAGGAACTGTTCCGGTGCCAGTTGCTTCTATGATGGAAGGTTCAGCTTGTTCTAGCAACCACCGTATTGTTTCTCCGTCGGATTTGTGACCAAGCTCCCGTGTTAGTTGGAATATTCTGGCGGCACATGTTGCCGGCATTCGGATTCTCCGGCCACGACCTTCCACCTTCGTATGACGGTCTTTCGACGGTTTCTTCGCCGCCGATACTGTTAATGGCATCGGCATAGGTAGAACACCAACAGAAAGTGACTCGTCGATGCCATGACGTTCCGTTTCCGTTAGCTCTTCTTTCATTACCGAAGTTGGTTCCGGCGTATTCAACGTTTGCGGTTCTGTTGTCTCCGATGTACTTTGTGTTTCGTTTTCTTCGCTGAAATCATCGTCGTGGGTATGATTCCCTTCCATCCTGAACAATAATTAAAAAAAATAAAAAATTCAAGAGAGACTCGTTAAAGTATGATCAAAATCCATATGAGAAACACGAAAAAGGTTTCAAATTAACGAAATTCAGAAGCAGAATAATAAAAATAATATCAATTATTTTGAGGGGCCTACTGTGTATTTTTAGGGGCGGAAGCAGAGTTTTTGATACGTTGACTGTGGTTTGAAGCTTTGAGGCACTGCGAAAGATTAGAAAGATTAATTGAGAATTGAAGAGAGGTTTTTCTTGATAAAAAAAAGAATTAATAAAATTGGGGAAAATAAGTAATGCAGAGAAAACAACAAACCCTAACGATGGAAGAGAGCCCCACTTATCCGTAGGGAAGAGAGGGACCCTCACTATTTATTTGCACAGTGAAACATAATCAACGGTTCGATACACTCTTTACATAAGATGGACCGTTGAGATTATTCCACGCAGTTAGGTCTAGGTTTAACTTTAACTACGATTATTACTGTTACTATTGTGGTTTTAAAATAAAATAAAATAAAATACAAATCAAGTCAATAGTCATGGGTGTGTTTCTTGGTAATAAGGAAAGTTGTTGAAAATTTTCAATGATAATCGATATTTTTTATTTCATGTTTTTTAAAAAGAAGGAAAAGATTGGTATCTAAATCATTCAAGTCATTTTTATTTTATTTTGTGTCTTTAATTAAAATAAAAAAATACATACCAAATTTTTATGATATTTGCTAAGTTAATAGAAATCCTTGCTTGAGATATTTTTCCTTTTAAAATAAAAATAAAATCAAAGAGGACTTATATTCAATTATTAGACATATGTAATAGACAAGATCAAATACGTTTTTAAGAAATATTTGTGTGTTGATATGCAAATATGAAGAATAATATCTTAAGTTGGATAGTATTATATGAAAAGTAACATTACCTTACAAAAATGTTAATAATTATAATCTATTTTATTCAAGTAAATATGATTTTTCTTGTTATAACTTAATTGTTTATGGTAATTTTAATTTAAAGAGTACTTATGAGTTTATTTAATCTAGTAATCATCTCACGACTCTTTATGATCTAATTTTGTATCTTATTTAGATTTTAAATGGTGTGATCGATATCAATTTTTTTTTTTGGAAGTTGATTCGTAACTGCCTTTTTAACAAATGATGAAAGACATATGCTAGAGGTATTTCTATTGACAATATGTGTTCGCGTTGTAATGATTGTAGAGAGACAATCATGCACATACTTCAAGATTGTGACTTGGTTTGAAACTTGTGAAATGGTGTTATTGATCCGACTTACAAGATTAAATTTTTTAGTCTTGGTCTATATGGTTGGTTGGATTTGAATATTTTCAACAATAATGTTGGAAACATTCAAGTGAATTGGACTTCTTTTTTTGGTGTGGCCGCGCATGATATTTGAAAAGATAAAAAAAATATGATGTTTTCTCGTTCCTCCTCTATCAATAATTCCTTATTATTTCAAATCATTAATCAAGTTATGTTCATTGACATATTCATCTTCAACAAATTTCTCATTCTCGCTCGACCAATTGGTTATGAAGCTACGATTGCTTGGACTCATTGTCCAAATGGTTAGTTTAAGGTTAATGTGAATGTCTCCTTTACGTCTTTCATTGGTAGTTCAACTTGTGGGGCATTATTCATGATTCATATGACAAATTTATTAAAGGTTTCTCTATGTTAGAGTTGGCTTTTGTCCTACTATTCCGTTGAACTTTGGACTCTTAAATTGGAATAAAAATAGTGAAGCTTATAAACCTTGAATTGGTTTTTTTTTTTAATTAGATATTGTGGTGGTAAATACCTCATTAAAGGTCCACTTAGAATCTCTATCTTCAACCTCTTTTTCACGAGGTTATCTTCTATTCTTCTTCAGCTTTCATATTAGAAAACTACAATTATTTATGTCTATAGAGAGAGGTAAATCAATGTGTTTATTTTCTTGCAAATAAAGTGTACTGTATTACCTCATTTGATTTCTTAATCTTATTTCCTTTTCATAAAAAACATAAAAACTTTATATTGCCGATTAAAAAGTTAGTAACTTACATTGAAAAACAAACATTGTTAGTGTGTTTAACACAACGTCAATTGTGGATGAATTTGACACATTTCTAAATAACTATTATAAGTTTTGTTTTATTTGTGGTGTTTTGTATAAATAAAAATTATAATTTAAAAAAATATTATTTGAAAATTATTATTAGTTAAATTTAATATATATTTTTTAAACAATATTTTATTTTTTATACGTGGCTCCCTCTCGTGAAATATATGTTAGTTTCGCCACTAAATTAAAGATTGAAATTTTTAGTTATTGAAATTTTTTGAGTTAATTCATACAAATGCTAATCAATTAATAAGGTCTACAAACTACAAAATTCAGTTTTTGACAATTACAAATCAATTATTATTGTTCTTTTATAATTCAACTATATTTTTTTTAATATTAACATGTTTCTTCATTCTAAAATAGAATACTCATTCATTATCGACGCAAAAAACAATTGTAATCTTCATGTTGGCACCTCTGGGGCCTTTCTATTCTATAATAATAATCTTTCTTGGCTTTTTTCAAAAAATAAAATAAAAACAAGTACATGGTAATGCCCACAAAGAACATATGGGCTTGAGCTTTTTTCCGTTGCAATTTGTTGCTATGCAGGTGCCGACTGTTAGCTTTTGTACCCCATTTAAATTTATACTCTCTCAATTTAATGTTTTTTGAGTGAAATACTTAAAATAACCTTAAAAAAATCAGTAAAACTCACCAAAACAGTTGTACCCCCACACTTGAAAAATCCGGAAAAGTGAGTTTTTTTGAAAAAAAGTTTTTACCGAAATTTCAATCCTCTTGAAATTTCCGGCAGTTCAAAATGCATACTGGAAATTTCAAAAATGAAATTTTCGGGAAGGTTCATCAGAAAATTGAAAAATCCGGTAGTTCAAAATCAATACCGGAAATTTCAAATTTCCGGTATGCATTTTTAACTACCGGATTTTTCAAATTTCCGATTTGTTTACCGGAAATTTCATTCCTTTTTGAAATTTCCGGTACACTGTGTAACTTTTTTTTTTATTGAATTTTGTTAGTAAGGACCAGAGGAGGAAAAACTGACGGTGAACATTCGCGAGTTCGGCCTCCTACACAATCAAATAGGAGAGCTGCTGTTGAAAAAAGGAGAAAGAGAAATGAGGAAAGGCAGGCGCCCCAGGATGAGCAGCCCCAGCAAAATCTTATGTTTGATGCAGCCCCATGATGAGCAGCCCCAACAAGATCATGTGTTTGATGATGAACATGATCAGCAGCAGCAGCAACAGTTTGATGATGAACATGGTCAGCAGCACCAACCTGAAGAACCCATGTTTCCTGGAGGTCCTTATGATCTTTCTGTCCTTAAAGATTATGAGCATCATATTGCAATTAATGTGTGGAATGGACATGTTAGTAAATAATTTATTTTATTATATATTATAATATATTTGTAGTATAAGTTATTTTATTACACATTATAATTTATTTGTAGTATAAGATTATAATATATTTGTAATTGTGTTATTTTTAATTAAACAGGATAGACGTGCCTTGAAAGTTGTTTCGAATGGCAAAAAGCAAGACAAATTCATTGATATTAGATATCATTTACCTGCTCAAATAGATCATTGGATTAATATATCTGGATTACGTCATCTAAGAAGATGTAGTTTGCATATGATTGACGGTAATATGACAAATTCATTGATATTAGATATCATTTATCTGCCATTCGGTGAAATGACTATTACTCTTGACGACGTCAGGGGTCTTTTGAGCATCCCATGTACTGGAGAGTTTTTCACACCTCCCGCAAATGTCAATGAAGATTTGGCAATTGCTGCTGCTGTTGAGTTGTTGGGAGTTGCATATGATGAAGCTGTCATTGAGACTAAGACCAATAGAGGAGCCTCGTATAGTTTTGAGTGGTTGAAAAAGGTATTTTTTAAGAAACTTCATGAACGAATATATGATTGTGCAGCTAGGGCATATCTACTTCATTTCGTAGGGTGTACCATTCTTGCTGATAAAAGTTTTACACTTGTATCTGCAAAATATCTCTTTCTGTTTCAAGATCTTGATAGTTGTGGTAAATGGGCATGGGGACCGGCTGCACTTGTTGTGTTATATGACTATCTTAGAGATAGTACATTGCCTGCAACCAAACATATTGGAGGATATTTATCTTTATTTCAGGTACTATTATATTTATTATATTTATTATATTTATCATTATTTTTTTTAATTATTTCATCACCTTAATAATTTTACTACATTTCAATTATTTACAGATTTGGATTTATGAACATTTTCCTGATATTTGTAAACGGGATATGGATGAACATATTTTCTCGATGCCACGAATGTTTCGTTGGACTGCAAAACAAACATCTGGGAATGTTGCATATTACAGGGCAAAGTTGGATGCTTTGAGGGATACTGATATTATCTGGGCACCGAATTACGATGAGAACGCTGTGACACGATTTCAGTCTGTGTCATTATTTACAGGATACATTCGTTGGTGTTTCACGATGGTTCCGTATTTACCCGAGATGTGCATACGACAGTTTGAGTATACTCAACACATTCCTCCTACACCACCGATGCTTGTTGCACGTGATGTCGACATTGAATGGAGTATGTACCGGAATTCTGTACGATCACTTCGAGCTAAATTGCACCCAGCTGCATATCCACATGAGTGTGTTTAGGGATACATCCAGTGGTATTATACGATATCTCATCCTCAGATGATCCCTTATGTTGCTGCATATGCTGGTCCTAGTCATGATGTTGGTCCCGATACTAGGTGTCACGCAGTTGGTGGTCTTATACAGCAGAGTTTAGATTTGCATATGGGTGGTCTTGAAGATCAGATGTGTGTCTTATTAGAGATAGCTTTACACATTTCTAGAGGAGGAGATTATCAATAGTATTATAGTTGTATTATTCAGACTTATTTTATTATTTGTGAGTTATTTATTATTCAAACTTATTTTGTTAGCGACTTATTCAGACTTATTTAGTTAGTTATTTATTATTCAGACTTAATTAATTAGCGACTTATTTATTATTCAGAGTTATTATTAGCGACTTATTTATTATTCAGAGTTATTATTAGCGACTTATTTATTATTTAGAGTTATTTTTAGCAACTTATTTATTATTCAGAGTTATTTTTAGCAGCTTCTTTATTATTCAGAGTTATTCTTAGCGACTTATTTATTATTCAGAGTTATTATTAGCAACTTATTTATTATTCAGATACTAGTCACATTCTCCGTATCTCGATCTCTCAAATATAACAAGATGTGTTTCGGTGCAACGTAATATTTTGTCAACATGTTTCTTATCTTCTTCTGTTAATCGTCCCATAAATGCATTATTAGTAGCTACTAACTCATGGTTGTGAAATCCACAAATTAAACTAGTAATCCATCCTTCATCATTTTTCAGTGGTCTCGATCTAAGTTTAAACGCATATCCACACCTTTTAGTTGAAGTACATGTGTCATTTTTATTTGACTTATATTGTCCACCTCTATCACAACCAAGAATTAATTTTGACTTTCTTCCTCTCTTTCCAGTCTCTACGTCTGATCGAGTAATGATAACTGCTACTCGATTTTGTCGACCTATCTCTCTTGCCCATGATATGGCAGCTTCTCGTGACTCAAAAATTTGATCAGTTGTAAATGCTTTAGTTAAATCTATAAATACTGGTTGTGTGTTTTTCATCCCTATTTAAAAAAAATTAAAATAAAATAACAAACAAATTAAAAAAATATTCAAAAAAAAAAAACTACCGGATTTTTGAAATTTTCGGATTAACTACCGGAAATTTCAAAAAACGAAAATTCCGGTGAACAAAAACTAACTGCCGGATTTTTCAAAATTTTTGAAAAATCCGGTAGCTTCCGAAAATTTGAAATTTCCGGTATTGAAAATACAACTACCGGAAATTTCATTGACCAAATTTCCGGTAATAAATATAACTATCGAAAATTTAGTTGCAAAAAATTACTTACCGAAAATTTCAACGAGGGGTCAGATTCTGGAGTAATTTTTTTTTACCGCTCACGTGAATGAATTTATTAAGGATAAAACTGAATTTTTAACAAATTGGAGATACAAGTTTAAGTTTAAATGAGGTACAAAAGCTAAGGGTCGCAGCTGACCATTACATTGGGCTGCAATACTGGTTTATTAATGGGCTTTCAGAAATGGGTTTGTTCCTGATACTATCCAAGAAGTGTCAGGATATTTTATCCCTTTCTCCACAATTTTATCTTATCTTCACTCAAAAATCTCAATTTATTTCACTTTTTACTATCATATCAAGTTTTTTATAAGAAAAAAAAATTAGATAGAGAAAGTCTTCTTCATTGTTTCCAAAATCTTGATGTTCAAGTTTTCCACAACGAATATCTATTCTAAAAATTTGCATTAAGATTATCAATGTTTTGAAAGTTTTTTAGAATACACAAATTTTTAACGAAATACTTGAACCGATTCTCTGAAAATTTTGAACTAAGGATCTATTTGATTTCCTTTTCAAAAACTCTTTTTTAATTTTTAAAATTTAGAAATTAAAAAAGTTGTTTGATTAAACGTATTTTATAAAAGTAATTTTATAAATTGTTGTGTTTATTGGTTTTGAAAAAACCAAAAAGGAGGCCCTGTTGCATTTGTCGTTATGGCAATTTACGTTATTATGAGAAGTCTTTTTTTCTATAGTCCTTTATCCATGGTTGTTATCATTAATACATTTCAAAAACAATTTTAAAAAGGAAATATATGTTCATTAATACTGTTTATAATTGTAAGATATGTGGAATTTTTTTTGCAGTTTCATATTAAGACTAGCTCGTACTGTGACATTTTTGTGGAAAACATTATTGTCGTTCCGATTTATATCATTTTTTGCGACAATTTCATGCTCCAAAATTAGGTTGAAAGGAGTGGAATGCCACTTTTTATAAACTATTATAATACTTTATTTATTATCCATGTGAGACTTAGATTTTTTTATAGATATTACGCATGAGAAATTTAGTCTCTAGGACTGGTTTCATATCCTCGTATGTGAAGGCAGGGTTGTCCAACGATGGCATAACCGTTGCATTATATTTGATAATGGATTTGGAGCCTAAACTCGCTACATTTGTTAGCATAATTGGGGCTTTTGGGAATTTCTCAGTTCTTATTTGTTTGCATTCAAGGTAGAGAAATTTGTTGAATTTATCTTGTAGACTTGTAGTTGTCTGCATTTTCCACTTGGACGTGTTTGAATAATAAGAATAAAAATGCATTACTTTGAACAATATTAAGATGTCAAAGTCCAAGTCAAAGGAAGATGAATTAAGATATTAAAGTCAAAATCCCTTGTTGTCTTAATCTATTTAGAATTTTATTCTTATTTCATTCATTTTTTTATTTAGCGGATATTTAATTTTATTTTTAGATGAGTTAAAACTAATTCTAAATATGTATAGACGATTCTAACTTAAAGCTAAAATTTCAACTATTTATCTGTATTGTGAATTCCTAGCACTTTTCTTGGCCTGAAAGGTTTCAATTAATTATTCTATGTGCCTCAGTGGGATCAAAAATATTAAAAAGATTTTCACTTCAATTTCTAACTTTCAAAACAAGATATGTATTGCATTTATACAACCCCTTGAAACACATGACTTTGTTTGTTGACTGGTTCATTCAAAACCTCCTTGTTGTATGAACAAATATGTTTTTTCTTGCATAACCATAGTGTAATAAGATACTCTTCTAGGTTACTATAGCCCAAATCATTTTCAGAAAAACTACAGTTTCAGATTCATCATAATATTAATTATTTATGAGGACAGTTTTTAAGGTTCTGGACCTATTCCATTTAAAACTTTGGCGTGTAACAAAATGCAGTTTGGCTACTAAGAAAAATACATATATATTGTGAAGGACAACAAAGAAATAATCAAAACCCTTTAATATCTGATCATAAAAAGTTTAAGTATTATTATAGTACAGTTGCATGATAATATGATATTGGCAAAACTTACACTTCTGTGAATAATACAAAGGTTTGATGATTCTTTTTCCTTGGATTAGATGCATGCATGGATAAAGCTCAAGAAACAAGTGAAAGTAAATATATTGAACAAATGAATGGATAAGTTGATTATTTTCCTTTGAAAAAAATCAACATAAAATCTTCATCCAAATTCAAATTTTTGAGTTTTCTATGATCCAAAATCAGGAAGAATAAATCAAATTTACATACTTAAACTTCAATTGTTTTCTGATTGAGAGCTGTGTATCTCCATCTCTCTTTCTCCACAAAGTCTGCATCAAGGAACCTAGCAACAAAAGTCCATAGTTTATAGATATCTTCAAAGTTAGCCAAGAAGCTTAATGCAGCAGTAACCACTGTTACTCCCAAGTTATCTTTATCTTTCTTCTTGTTCATAGTTACTTTCTGGCCTTTTCCTTCTTTTGTCTGTAGAACTCTTCCTTTCTCTTCTAAATACTTATCTGCAAACCAAATATGATGTAGGAATCCATAGCTGAGTGAAATATTGTTTCTATCAGCAAGTTTCTGTATTAAGACAGGTTCAATCTTTTCACCTTTCCAATCATACACATTGAAAGCCAAAGCTGGTCCTCTATCAAATCTTATCTTTGGTCCATAGATTTTGACTAAGGGAACCCCTTCTGCATTAGGGTGTTTAAGCTTCAGCAATGAGTTCACAAGCCAATTTATCAGGTACCTTCCTCTGTTGGTAATTACTGTTAATCCTAAAGAGTCCACTTGATCCAAACACCTGCATTCAATGTTAAAGCTACCATTTTCACTATCTTGTACATTCTTAATTTGATGATTCTCAAATACCCTTTTCGTTTCCACAGTTCTAGAACCTTCAGGAGCTTTTAGTTCCTCAGATGGATCTCCTTCATGTTGCACAAATTGTGGTGTATGCATCCTTCCAGAGAAAGAAATCAAAGTAGATAACTCTTGTTCTTGTAAGATAGATGGTGATTTTTGATCAATAGGTATTTCATTACTAGAAGAATCCTTTGATAGCTTAAGTAGCCTACTTTCTGGTACGAGGTTCACAATTCCAGCACAAGAGGTTGATTCAAGAATTGAAATAGAAGATTTCTTGACAAAAAGGCATCCAAAACCGGAAGGATTTTCTCCGAAAACTTTGTAGAAAGAACAAATGAGAAAGTCGGGACGAAAGAGGGAGAGGGCGAAGCTGTCCATGTCTTTTGGTCCTAATGCACAAGCATCAATCAAAACATGCCATCCATTTTCCTGTGCTTTGCTCATCCATAGATAAGGATATCTTGCTCCTGTTACTCTTGAATGAAGTGGGAATACAAAAAGACCACTTTTTTTCTTTTTGTTCTTCTTCTTGTTTTCACTAACAATCATCTTCCTCAATTTTGTTGACTGAATCCTTAGTCTTGGCCATGAGAATTCTGCAGACATAGCCTTAGCTCCTCTCTTTTCTGAGCAACTAATCATTGCTTCCACTGCCTCACTCTCATAATCATAAACTGTCAAAAGCTTCTTACATGATTCAAATGGATATGAATCTGCCACAAGTTTGAAAGCTGATGTTCTATTTGCTGTGAAAACCATGAAATAATCATTTTCAGAAATGTTAAGGAAATTCATTACCCTTATTCTCATTGCAGACTCAAATCCTGGCTCATTCCCTCCGTGAAGCAATAAAGTCTTCAAATTTCCAGTTTTAAAGGATATACTAAAAAAGGGTATATCAGAAAATTGTTGTGGAGATTGTGGTGGTGTTGAAGAAGAAGCAAGTTGAGTTTTTGACGCAGAATCATGTTGTTGTTGTTGTTGACGTTGATAGTAAGAGAAAAGACCAATACCAATGTAATCAAGACAAGATTGGTTTAAGAAAGTGAGATGATAATATTCTTTGGCTCTCAAACTGTCAACATGTTGAGTCTCAGAGAATTGAGGGTAAACTTTGTTGAATTCAGTGAATGATTCATGAAGTGATGGAAGAGATTCATGGTTTGTGAAATTTGTGTTTGGGAAAATAGAGGATGCTGTTGTTGCTGCAAAGGTTTGGCGGCACTCTGATGAACTGTTTCTTGGTTTGGTTTTGCTGTTGAGAGATAGTGGTGATGTGTTGAACAATAATAAGGTTGGACAACAACCTTGAGGACATGCTTGAGGTACTTCTTTTTTGTTAATTGATTGCATTTTCTGTTTTGTTGTTTACACTCAAAGACAATTCTGGTTTTTATATACTCTTTATGTTTCTTATTATAAAACCCTCCAACATATTGCACTCATATTAAGAGTTTGCTGTATTAATAAATTTGTCAAAAAAGTATGTTATTTTTACATATTTATTTTTATAATTATTGATATCATAAGAGAAAGAAAAACAAATTACGTTTTCAGTATTTTTAAAAGAAATTATTAATGTATGTAGAGTTTTGTAAAAGGTCTTACTATGTTAAAGAGAGAAAAGGTGAAAAATGGCCTTATAGGGATAGGGACGGAGGGAGCATCAATTTTACTATTTTTCTAAATCATTGTTTCGTTGAACGAAATGTGAGGATCAAACAATTTAGTGGTTGATATTTATGTGAGTATATTTATAATTTTAAGTGACTTATGATTTTTAATTTAAAGGATTAAATTGTTATTTTACAAATTCGAGATATTAAATCTAAGGACGACAAGAATTAAAATATTCATTTACTTGTTTTGGTGCTGTTGGATTTATTGATATTTCTGCGTTAGAAACTCACATAGAGAATATTACAAGATATCCTTGTTGTTGTTGGTTTATTGATTATAAATTAGTATAGTTATGTGTCTGGATGTGAGTGGCTGATACTGGACTGTATGAACACATTGACAAGGTCAAGCAACACAATTTGGACTATGTCTTTCCTAGAGTTTGTTGGATCTGGATTCTTGCTGTCAGAATCCCCACATTTACATTTGTGTTTAGTTGAGATCAAACAGTTTAAATTTAATTAATTTAATTAATTTAATTTAACATTTAATCGTATGATCTCGATCGAAAGACTGTTATGTTTTTTGCTCGTGTTAATACGGAATTCACTTGGTGCAGGGAATCCAAATTGTTGTCATTTTAGAGCGTGTCCCACATGCCAATCCAAGTAGGCCCGATTGTGATTTGGTTGCACGTTATAAAAAAGAAGAAAAAAAGCATTTGTTGTTGAACATAATTAAAAATTTTAGCTAACTTCTTGCCTATCATTCCAACATGTCTTTTCTCTTTTTAAGTCTGTCGTCCCAACTAGACCGAGATGGATGGTTGATTTCGTTACTTGAACCGTCTTTCGTAGTACTTACATATAATTTAAGTAAGTAGTATTTGAGGAGAGTAAAAAATGAGATTAGATGATAGAAATGTATCGGTATCAAATGCACTATTTATATAGGCGAGGGCCTTTGTTCGTTGATAGGATTAAGTTTTTGTTGTGGTCGTGAAGATCTACAAGACTTTTACAACGGATTGTGGAGTTGAGCGATAAGAACAAATAAAACAAGGTGAATATTCATAATTACAAAACAGCAAACACAAGTGTTACTTAGGAAGTGATGAGTAATTTTGATGTGGCTGAAGAAAGATAAGTGCAGCCAGATTAACCTTTTAATTTTTTTACTCAAAGATACTGTAGTTTTATGAGAATGGTAAAAAAGATGTTGACTGAATAAGCCGGTACTCTACTTTGGCATGAAGTGTCACCAATTTAATTCTCTAATATAGGAGCATTGTACAAAATACTAATAAAAAAGATACTGTACAAGAATCTTTTGGTATTTTTTTCTAAGGGCTTTTGGTACATTTTTATCAATAAAACTAGTAATGGTTTTGTTAACAAGTGTATTAAGAGATCTGTTAAGAAATTAAAAAAAAAAAAAAAAAGATTATTATAAGTGAAGCAGAAAGTGATTTATGGTGTAGAATTAGAGAGGGTTGAAAAGGTGGAGGCAGATATAGTAAGTGGAGGACAGAATGGTCGGTATTAAAGCCGGCCTTATCGATGAGGTCCAAAAGAAAAGCCTCTTTAGATTTCTTCTAAGTACTTGCAGACAATGTTTGCTTAAGGTCTAAGGGTTGAAATTAAATGAATAAAGATTTAATGATTATGGCTCATGTATCATTACTTAAATAAATGGTTTTTCCAAATTCAACATATTGAGTGAACTCACCTGCCCATTATATTAAAATAGTTTCGAATATTGCATTTATATGATTTGTGTGTTAATGCGTGAAGAGAGTGGGCTCATCAACCAATATAAATGTGATGCATGCTTATGATGAGAAATGCCCCTTCTTCAAAAAAGAACAAAGTGAATTTGACTGAGATTTTAAAGTGAACTTCATCAATTAACGAAAAAGATAAAGCAAAACTGCAATATACTTACACCGCAAATAAATAAAGTTTGGGTATTGAGTCAGAAACAGAGGAAAAAGAGCATGCAAGATTGATTGCGTAATCAGGGGTTGCCTTCTAGTCTAGTCTAAGACCAAATTACTTTTTATTTTTTTTAATTCACAAATGACACGCTTAAAAGATAAAACAACTTAAGTTCTTAAATTACTATTCAAATTTCAATCTTATTCGAAAGAGAATGAGTCAACTATAAATATATTAAAAAATTTATTCACCTTTTTTTAATTGTAGTGTCAAAATGTAAAAATTAAATTTACTAATAAAATTAAAAATAACAAGAAAACCAAAATTGAAAAATGATTTCACCAAAACAAGTAAGTTTAACACATTTTGAAAAATAAAATGGAAAATGTTGTTATAAAGTAAGCATATGCTAAAATACATAGGCTTAATATGCATGCCTCATGGCCATGGGTGTCTGATTTCACCGTTAATAGGTATCAAGTCTCAATATGTTGATCGAGGGGATCTTGGGCTATACAACGGTGGATTTTGTTGGCCTTAAACAAACCACATCTAGTCCAAAAGACATTTGATATAATAAAGATAAATTTTTATTTCATTTGTTTTTTATTTAAATGCAATTTTAATTTTCTTTTATTAAATTCAATCTACAATCTTGATCTATCTATTTTTATTTTTTCAATAATAGTCCCATATATTTTGAATTATACAATTTTAGTTTCTCTCTATTAAGTAATCATTCAAATTTTAACAATGATAATAATGTGATAATTAACTACTAATGTGGATTTAAATAAGTTGATCTAACATAAAAACATAATGCTGACATGGTACTTACTCGACGTACAATATATAATTTAAAAATATTTTCAAAAAAGTGGGATGAATAGAGCTTGAACTCCCAATATACCTTTGGAATAAAACATTTAACCACTAGGTCAACTTAATGTTTTATGGACAAAATGAGTACATCAAGTAAACGTGATGTCAACACTACATGAAAGTCCACATATTCAAACTCATGTCAGTAGTTGAGTGCCACATTATCATCATTAAAAAGATGACTTACAAATAGACTAAAATTACATAATTTAAAATATAGATGAATTAAAATTGTAAAATTAAAAATTGAGAGGTCAAAATTGTAGATATTGTTAAATTGAATAAGAAAATTAAAAGTTCATTTAAATATTTGTTTTTAAATACCTTAGTTTTAAAAGATAAAAAAATTCCAAAATAAAATACTTGTAAAATATATTTTTCTTTCCATGTACATATTTTTGGAAAGTTCATAGGCTTTTGGATAGTTGCATTTACACAGATGAGACAATGTCTAAACTAAACAGTCAAAGAGCAGCTCTCCTTTGGCAAATTGAATATTGTGATGATTTCATTTATCGGTCAACATAAAATTTTAATATAATTGTAAAATAAACAATTATTACCTGCCAAAGAAGATATGCCCTTTGAATGATTTGCTTAATATAGTAGAAAAATCCCACTTAACATGCCTTGTTCCCTTAAATGTGTTTGGTTTAGTTTTATGAGGTGCACACTCCAAAACTTTATATATAGGCACCATACAAAGGTTAGACGCACAAAAAAATGGCATAAACTCGAGGTTATTCTTCAGATATACTTATGTATAACAGCGGAATATTTAGTCTAGTCTAGCTTGAAAGATCTCTCCACTCACTTCATATTCTTTCAAGATTTAATTAAAGTTTTCAATATAAAAAAGATTTAATTATTTTGTTGGGAAAAAGAAAGATTTAATTAAAGTTGTCAACTGCAGGGAGGAAATTGAAACTGGAATCCAGGGATGCTCCATTAGGTGTAAGAGCCAAATAAAATCAATCACTTGATAAATTCGAATTTTAAATCAACTCAATCAAATTTAATATTTAATCAAATTTAATATTTATTGATTTGGATATTAATTTCACGTCGCTTAAAATCAGTCACTCGAAAATCAAATTAAATAATTATATTTTATTATTATATTTTTTATTTTACATTATATTAGTTTTAAAAAATATATTGTATTTATGTAATTTTTTTATTAATCTTAAAAAAGTTAATTTATTTTAGATATTTCTTTAAAATATTTAAAATATCATTCCGATCAAAGCAAATCAAATCAATCTATTTTTTTATTGGTTTAATTTTAAATTATCAAAATCCTATCAAATCAATTATTTTTTATTGATTCATATTTATTTTCTCCCTAAAATCAAGTCAAACCAAAATCAACTTTGTTAGGTTGATATCGCTACAAAAAACTTGACTTATAATGACAATAAAAAATTGTATATAAGATATACAGACGGTCTTTTGCCGTCGCTAGAGCCTATAGTGACAACCATTCCGTTGAACAAAACTAAGAGAACTTTACCTATGATTTCGGTATCGTAGGAAAAAAAAATTGCAAAACTTTATAAGGTCTCTTAATAGCACCCATAAGAACATCTACAATAGCACACCCATATTTGAGTAATTAAACGAGTTTCACATGTATATATAATTTCTTTTATAATAACTTTTTTTATAAACATTCAATCTTTCCAACTCAACATTTTAAAAAAGTTATTATAATAACATTTATTTATATGACTCACGCAAAAAGTGGATAGAGAGAGTGCTTGCATAGCTACCCTTCACTCTAAGTATCCAAAAAAAATTTCTCCACAATGGAGGTTCTTATCTAGTTTCGTGTTATAGATGACCTAAACATCGCTTCTATTTATTTAAAAAATATAGTGTTATTAACTATAGTTTTTAGATATATAAATAAAATAATGGTTCACATTTTTAAAATAATAACCTTAATTAAATACTTATACACCAAAACTATACTGATTAATATCTTAGTCTGTTCTGAAAAATAGTGAAAATTCCAACTCTTAAGAGCATGTCCTCAAGTACATTATTAGAATGAACATTATTAGAATGAACATCCGTGCGATAGACACATGGCATAGTTCTTTTTCTTGCAAACCAAAATACTACTAATTACTAATAAAAAGAAAATATTATTTTACAGAGATTTAAAAGACAAATCCACACCCTAGCACATCTACCCCATCTGTATTCGAAACACCCATACAAAAGGAGGAAGGATCCAACGAATTAATAATCTGTCTGAGTTCGAGTGGCCTTATTATGACATTAATTTTTGTACTATTCGTCTTCTCTTATTAGTATTTATAATTAGGAATTTTTCCAAATGAAACTTATGAAAAAAGTATATATTCACTGTGCTTATATATTTCTTTTTCTAAAACTGGCTCAAATTTTACTTTGCTATATTTTGGACTATATAGTACTTTATACGTGTCTCATAATACAGTCTTTTAAAATACACCATACTTTCTTTTAAGAAATAATTATTTATAGCAATTTTCAATGCAAAATACTATTATGTTATGATTAAAATAATTTTATACTTTATATTATTATTAATTCACTATATATTGCAACTACTTTAATAATTGAATGTAATATTGCCTTCAAACAAAACATTTTTTATTTAATAGTGAAATATTTGAAAGGGATATAAGTTAGCGCTAGGGATGACAATTAGACTCAGATTCTTACCCGCAAAAAAAATCCACAATGGGTAGAGTAAAAATCCGCATAATGGATATGGACATGAAAATGAGTAATTACCCGCAAAATTAAGCGGGTATGGGTGCGGGTACTATAGTACTCACACCCCGCCCCGCACCCGCACTTATATAAATATATTATTTATTTATTTAGTTATTTATTAATTATATTAGTGTTTAGTTTAATTAATTATTTTCTTGTATGTTTTAACATCTATTAATATCATTGGACCACTACAATATTTATAAATGAAACATTTGAAATTTTTTTAAGAATCTAATTATGATAAATAGGTAAATAATTGTGATTTTATAATTAATAGTTATATCTTATTAAATGGTGACTTTATAATTATACTTGCAACTTTGTATCAATTATCTCAGATAATATTATCGTATGATTTGCAACTTCATAAAATATTATTATGGATATTTAAATATGTATTGTAACGAGTCTTCATTTGAAATGTTTTGAGTTAGAAAATATTTTGGTTTATAATATTTTATAATTGGATTTAAAATATTTGAATCATTTTTAAATTTAATTACAACAATATCATTTATTTATCGATTTTTTTAGTTAAAGTGTAGGTAATGGGTATGTGTACGGACACTTAAATATCCAGAGGTAAGGGTACGAATATTAAAGTTGATACCCAAAATGACACGGGTATGAGTATTTTTTTAAATCGCTGGTATGGAGACGGTGCTATAGTACTTTAGCCAAACTCTATTCATTGTCATCCCTAGTTAGCGCCTTGATTAGACAGAAGAATTATACGGTGAAGTCATAATAAGATTGCATAATTATAATTATGTGAAAACAATGGAGAGTGGGCTTCATACATCTTCAGCTTCGACAACATTCAAAACTAGGTCCACTATTACTTTTAATATCATGTCAACAAAAAAATAGTGTAAATTTGCCAATTATATATATACTTTGTTTTAGCTATCTCGTATTATTATTATTTTATTTATAAATTGGTATATATATATATATAATTAAATAGTAGGAATATAAAAATAAATATTATCACTTGATTGATAGATATATTTATCTTGTTATGACACTCTCTCTTCAATAACTACAAAGAAAAGAAAATTTTGTCAATAATAAAAATGGTCAACACAAGATTTTGAAACAAAATGGATGATGCAGTTTATGTAAATAACTTAATAGTTATATTGAAAAAAACTACTATGTTTAATACGGCATCAATTATGTAAAAATTTGACACCTTCTTAAATAATTATTGTCAGTTTTTATTTTATTGATGCTACTTTAACTTATATATTATATATAAAGTAAGTTATAATTTAAAATATATATATAAGTAAAAGTTATTGTGATATTTTTTTCTTATTAGTTAAATTTTTTAAAAATAATTTATTTATTTTTCTTTATATTTAACCCGCTCGTTAAATTTATGCTAACTTCGCCGTTGCGAGGGATCAATACATATACTAGAAATTGTGTAGAGCAATCATGATTTTTTTTTCTAAGGAAAGACCAATCGTAGTTCTATTCATTTATACTTTAGTTTCTTGTGTTGGCAATTCCATATTTCTATTCATACATGTTTAGTTTTTTTTCAGTAAAAAAAATGTATAGTTTTTTTTTTTTTGGATAGGTCATTACATACTTTTAATTAATTGTACAGGCCATTGATAATTGGACAGTGATTATTGAATTGATAAAACTAATTTTTGATTATTTGTATATTTCCTTACCTGTAATCTTAAATACAGAAACTTGAAAAAAAAAATGTTTTAAAAAAATGTTTTCCATTTCCTACGGTTGTTACAGATTTCTTTTTCCATTTCAAATTGATCAAGTTGAAATGTGTATGGAATGATAATGGCTTCCAATTACTTGCTTCCTTTGAGAAAAACTTGTAAAATGCAAATAAAGAAAAAGAAACCACCAGATAGAGATGAATAACATAGCAAATAGAAGATGGATGAATTGATCAAATATTAAGCTAAAGCAGCAACAGGGCAACTCTCCTTTGGCAAGACACACCATATATTACAATATGATAGTTACTTTCCTGCCAACAAAGAGAAGCCCTATAGCTTATTTGCTTATTGACCACATCTTGTTGTTTGTTGCACACACAACACATTCTATATATGTGAACTATACCATTTATAACAACTTCACCTTAACCACATTACATGGAATAAACCAATACTCTAAAGGATATGCTTGCTGTGAATATTTTTCAATAAATTGATTCTCCCTTTCTCAATCTTCACATGCTTTAGAGAGAACAAGTTAGCAAAAGTTTGTTAGATGCTTCTTCCATTTTCATGAAGCTGACTGCACTTTGGAGTAGCATAGCATATGCTTATTATGTCCTATTCTGTTTCTTTAAAAATGTTTTATATGTTGGATTTTTTGTTTCAAGGTCCATCAACTATTTTATGTTCTTGATTTGGCTCATCAGAGTTAAGACAGACTTTAAGAATCAACATTCAATCTAATGTACTATATATCACTAAAAAAAAAATCGCATATTATTTATCAATTCCAAAAAAGTCACCGTTGACGATGTTATTATATAAAATTGCAATAATAGTACTGTGGAAATTACAAAATCATTATCATACAAATAAATACAATCAAGTTTATTACTAAAATAACCAGACAGCATAATGGAGAAAATGTCTGGTAAATCACTCAATTATTATTACACATAACCAATATGAAAAAATATGCACTCAATTCATCCCTTCACTTCCTCCCCGGGAGAATCTTTTCTTTATAATCTTTTGTCCCATATACCTGTATCAAATCAAATTATTAATTACAACAGCAATAAGACAATCCAAATTATAATCACAATTAATCAATTAATTAGTTAATGTCTAATTTGTTACCTTCCAAGCATCATAACAGTAGCTTGAGGATTAGTCCCTGGTGATCTATAAAAAGTTGATCCATCAATTACTCTAAGACCTTGCACACCAATGACCTTATAATTATGATCAATAACTTTACCATATTGACACCCTCCATGGTAATGCCAAATTGTTAAAACAGTGTCAATGCAATATTGTTCCAAAGAAAATGCAGCATTAGGATGTTTAGGCCTTAAGTTCACTTGTAAGTGTAACATCAAGTCTATTAGAGCTTGAACAGGCATGTTTCGATACCGGAATCGCGAAAATGCTTTCGAGTTTATCACATTTATGATTGTTTTCATGCCTTCCACACACATCCTTAAATCTTCTGGATCCTTGAAATAGTTGAATGTAACTGATGGATTATCATTAGGATTAGTTGTTAGAAGCTCTAAGTGACCTGTTGAACGTGGTCCCATTATCTTTTCAAGTATGACTCCTCCTTTAAGTGTTGGATTTGCTAATGATCTTATTGCGTCTGCATAACTTTCCATGGCTTCTGGTGTCAACATGGTGGGTTGGCCACTCTAGTTCAAATAACAATAAAATTTTAGATTAAGTTTCATTTCATGATAGAAAGTTCTAGCTTCATGATGTTAAGAGTGAGTGCATCAATGGACTTACTTTAGCTTATTTACTACTACAAGCATTTGAGAGATTATTTGGGAAAGCCCAAAGAAACAATTTATGACATGTCCGCAAGGTGTTTTCAGGTTATTTTGATAAGATTTTCAACATTTAAGAAAACATTTTAAGAAAACAACTTATACAAAAAATTTATTTTATAGGTTATATCATTGTACACAAATAGTTATGTGATAAACGTTTATGCTATAAGCTTAATTAAGTTGTTTATTTAAACACAATCTAACATCAATTAAATCAAATTTATAAGAAAAACATAACATAAAATAGGGGACAATGAGCTTATAAAAAGATAAAAACAGCTTATGACATATCCATAAGATGTTTTTACTTTATATCTATAAACTCTTCAGGATAATTTACGAAAACAATTTATAGTTTATATGAAAATAGTTTGACTTTATTTTATGTTTTGTTATAGAAATAGCTTATACATAAACGCTTATATAATAATTATTTATGCTATAAGCACTTAGTTAAGTTGTTAATACAACCAGGGCACAATTAAGAGGTAACTAGATCCAGATTTATAAAAACATAACAGAGTGGAAAAATGAGAATATAGGGGATCTGACCTGGTTTGACACAAATTCAAAAATCCCTCTAAGCCTATCAGACCAAGAATGACCAAAGCTCAATCCACTGGCTGTTTCAATGAAGCTACCAAACTTGGTGATTCCAACAGTTTGAATAAGAGAGACTTCAACAGGTAAAGGGGAAGGAACAACTAGAACATTCATTGGATTATCTGCCATTCCTTGACCTACCAAAGGCTGATCCAAAACAACTTTGATTCCATGTGCTTTAAGATGGTTAGCAGGACCAATGCCACTTAGCATTAGCAACTGTGGACTTCCAATTGCACCAGCTGATACTATTATTTCATTTTTTACTTTGGAGCTTATGTATGCTCTATGTTTGATTCCCAGTGCATCTTTGTAAATCACTCCATAAGCTTGTGGCCTCTTTTTTTCTGTAAAACAAAAAATAGTTTCAAAAACATTATATGATCAAGTAAAGGTAGTAAATAGATACCCAAGTAAGTTAGTGCTAGAAATTGTAGTAGGGTTATATCAATCTAGTAGTCCCTCACATTATTAATATTTTAAAATAATCCTAACATTGTAGAATGTTGATCAAATTTGTTCCTCAGTTTGTACTTGTTATCTAGTAAATATAGTGATGTCTTTGCATGCCTCTAGTTTTTATAAAAAAAGAGTCATGAGGCCTCTGTATTGATCAAATACATACCTGCATTATACTTAAATAGTATCTTTTGCACTGTTGCATGCAAATAAACAGAAATCCTCTTTGGATCAGCATACTCTAACAAATCAGCTGCAGTGTGTCTATGACCCTCCTTATCAAAAATTGTCCCTCCAACCTTAGTCCCATATAAATGATCAAAAGTAAAACCATTGTAAGGTAACACCCCTGCTTCCAATAATCCATCCCTCACTGCTGATTGCCATTGCATCATTGGTGGCTCAAAAGCAACCTTCTTTTCAACCCATTCATATGAACTTTTAGCCAAACTTTCATTCAAACCAGATTCTCTTATGTACCTATAGCTAGCCCTTGAGTAGAATCCAGCATTCAAGACAGAACCGCCTCCGAGAACGCGAGCGCGCGAGTTGAGGACTCCGTCGGTTGATATGAATTGTTGTGAAAATGATGAAGGACTTGTGTCAGAAAGAGAATTAACAAAGTTATGTATGTTGATTTGTTCTGGATTTGTATAGGGTGAACCTCCTCTTTCAAGGACTAAAACTTTTCCACCTTGTGAAAGTGTTGCTGCTAGTGGACAACCACATGTTCCTCCACCAATTACTATATAGTCATAACTTAAGATTGGTGGAGCAAATGTTGCTTCTTTGATGAATTTGTACTTTGGAGCTGCATTAATACATAATAAACAAAAGATCAAATAAAATGACTCATAACATCAAAAGAGTTCCAACGAGACACTACTTACCTCTATCAATCAACTATACAACAATTCTTTCCTCTCATTTTTTTAATAGATTTAAATTATATATACTGATATTGTAATTATTTTGTAACTCCGTGACAATTATAATGATTTGATTGTTAAAAGAATTTGACTTCCATCATATCTAATTTAAAAGTCAAACAAACAATAGTTTGTGATTAATTGACGGTGTAATGTAAGAGTTTTACATTGACCTAACATCAAAACTATTCTCTTTTTCTATTCCAAATACTTTGGATGGAAAGGGTTGAAGAAAACAATTAGTAGATCTTAAAATGTTTGATAAATATGATTTTTTTCCGGTCTGCTTGATAATAACGATGATAATTATAATAAAGTGAGTTCAGAATTTTTTTAAAATGAAGATTAGAACTTCAAAATTCACAATAAAGCATTTATACCTTTAAAAGAATAAGATAAGCCATTAAAGAACAAGCACCCAGCAAGAAATGCCAATATAAATTGTGAGAACAACCAACCCATTGGTGTCTATCTTAACTTGTTAGAAGCTTAGAACAAATTTGCAAGGTCTTCTCAGATAATAATCGAGACTTCCCTTTTTATAATAATATTATAACAAGAAAATTAAAGACACATATCAATTCACCACCCTTTGCTCTTGAACATAAAATTAGTTTGTTCAACAACATTAAAGTTGTATCCAACACCATGCAAAGATTCAATGTTCTTGAAATTAAGGAAATGCATAGTGTGTGACAGTGACAACAATAAGACACATTTGAATGATGTTTTTGGATGATTTGGTTGAAGTTCTTGCTTATCAATTCAATGATGAATGTTCTTGTTTGATGCAATTTGATCGGTTGCAAATTCTTTGTTTTATTAAAATAGACACAAGACAGAAGCATCAAGAATTGAGATGGCATGCAGAAGACTTGGTTTCATTAGTTTCTTTTTTATAATTAATTGCAAAGACTAATAACATATATCTTTTGTAATGAACACTTGCTTTAAAATAGAAGTTATGTCAATTTTATTGAGCACATATTATGTTCATGAGAGTATGTGCAATACTTGTCCAACGTCTTCTTATATTGATACAGTTAAAAAAATGTTACATATACATTATGGCTATATTTAAAAAATGTTCCTTTTATTTCACTTCAGACAACATTTACAAACTGTTGGTACCTTATTTCTATAATATAGGTAACATTTTCGTTGTCTTTTTATAGCATTTTTTAAGTGTTGCTAGAGACAATAAATATGGAAGTGTGTTTCAATATGATTTGTTTTGTGGATTTCCTCCCATTTCCAAGCTCGAAAAGTTTCACGAAGTCTGTGATTGGTTGTTTCATAACCTCATATACAGCACCGTATGTTTTTCCTTGTGTTATGTTATTGTCGTTTCTCCACCCAACCACACCACACCCACCTCTGTTAACTCTGAACAAGACTAATGCAACAAATGTTCAAGTCATTAGTTATTATTGGTTGATCCTTTCTCTAGTGTCGCGGTGTCTCTCCTAATGGAGAGACTCAGATCGAATATTTACTCAACACACGTCTTTCCTTAGTTTAGTTGAAAAAAACAAACTCAAAACATCTTCCTTCAAAATTTATTATTAACATATTCTAAACACCTTTAACTTGATATAAAGAAATTTTACCACAAAACTCAAAAGCAAAAGCACTAAGTTGCAGCTTTACATGTGCTATCCGTAGTTGACACAATTTAATTCTTTTACCAAACGTATTTTCTACATACAATTTATTACGTGCCCCTAAAAATATTCATATAGTTTAATTATCCATCAAAGGCCCGGTCCCAAAACATACTAATAATAGAAGAAGAACAACAAAATCTTGGTAAACCAAACCAACCAAATCAAGAGTCGAAGACGTATCACTTTCGGTCAATTAATAATAATAATTACATAAAAAAAAAAAAAATCAAATACAGATCATGAGCATGATCGAACAATTTTTTTTCTTCCTATTGTACTACAAATCTACAATATTTTATTGTTGAGAAAAGCTGTTTACAATAACGAAGAAGAAAAAAAAAGCTTACTAGATGATGAATTGAGTTAGAAATTGCTAGTATTGATGGGTGTGATTTTGATAACAAGACCAGGGAAAACATCATCCGGGTCATGGATATGTGGATTACGCTCGACAATAAACGGGTCACCGCATTTATCACTTATGGTGTTGAGTGTTTCTCCTTCTCCCACAACGTATATCTCATCACACGGTCTCTGACCGAGGTGGTAATTCCCTCTTACAAAATCATCTTGTAATTCAGCCACAGTACTCTCCCTTATTGATCCCAATAATATCATAGCCAATAAAGCTATTGCACAATACCATGATGCTGAATCACCTCTAGTAGCAAATGAACCCATATTGATATGTTGATGTTGTGTTATATCAACTTATATTTGGTATATCAAGAAACAATCCTTAACCTTGTATATATATATATAGGCTTCACTACAAAACTTTGCCGTTGCCGTTGGGTTTATGGGAAGTGGACTTGGTTTTAACCGAATGGCTTTTTGGCGTTTAGTTTCATTTTGTTTGAGTGGATGAGAATTCAAGGTTAGTTTAAATTTTGGGTTTCCTCAACAAATATTAGTTCCATCGCCTCATAATTAGTTTTGCTACATCATGCTCTAATTAATATATTATTAATTATTAATAAACATAATTTTATAAATTAATATAATTTATATTATTTTCGTCTTTAAATATAAATTTTTATTATAAAAAAAATAATAATGTAACTAATGTATGTTGATGTATTCAATAATAGTTTTTTATATTTTAAAATAAAGTAGTAGTATCGATTAAGATTATATTTAAAACTAATAATAAATATATCTAATAAATTAAAAATTTATTTATATTAAAAGAAAATTTGTTATTTATTAATAGGGATGGTGACATAGATAATATTTTTTATTGAATATTATATGTAATTGGTTGAACTCATCTAAAGTGGAGAATTTTAAATTTGAATATTCTCTTGCATCTATTTATGAAACTCATATATAGTTTTTTTTGTAGTTATTTTGTAATTTGTTTTTATTGTATATGAAAGGAGTAAATTGGACGATGAGAGGGAAGTAGTTGGGTTATTGTGTGGGAAAATGAGTGTGCTAATTTTTGTGCACAACAAAGGCAGCCATGTATAGTGGGTGTTATATTTGCCACGTGTTGTCCTATGCTGTTGCCACCTTACAGGACACGTTCATCCAACCTCCCCATGATAGTATGGTGGCTGCCAAAGTGGTTCAACAGGAACATGATAAGAATGTTTTGGATTACGGATTAATTACTTAATTAATTAATTTTTGTCACAAAGTACTACGTGTTGTGATTTCTTGTTTGAAAAATATATATCGGTGTTTGATTAGTTTAGAAAGATAGTATTTGAAACGGTTGAATAATGTTAAATAATTCAAAAGGCGTCATTAGTCAAGAAAGATGGTCACCAATTTTGGTGTTTGAAGCTTTGTTGTTAAGTCGTTTAGAAATTGTTTGAGGCCTAAAAAGGACAAATTCTGAGGCTCTTCTGAATTGGTCATAGAAGAATCTGTTGTAGCCACACCTTAAAATACACGATTCACAATCCAAATAAAGGAATCATCGGAACCATAATTTCAAAAAAAACTTGAGGGGTCTATCACATGATTCCATTTTATTTTAATCGGAAATACATAAATACAAAAGTCCCGGTCCAAACAAAGGGATATTGCAACTATAATGACGTCAAAAAAACACCCAGATATTGCAACTATAATGTTATAAAAGTCTCTTTTTTCAATCTTATCACAAAATATTTTTTTGGAAAAGTGGTATAACATTCTTATATCTGATATTAAATTTGTAAAATTATTGTCAGATATAATTTATTAAGAATGAAATTAATATATGAAAATTTATTTTTATAATCACATATATAGTTGGAGTTTTTTTTTTCATGAAAATAAAGTGTAACTGCTCATAACCACCCACTATCTATGTATTCGATAATTTTTATATTTTAAAAATAGTTCCTAAGAATAACAAGAACTTACTAAACATATTTATGAAATTAATATTTCTACTAATAGGAATTTTGGAAATATCATTCACGAAAACAAACACCCCTTAAAAGTTAGAGTGGATTGACCGGTTCAATCCATAATTTACTACTAATTTATTAGTTGGTTGAACGCTACAAAAACATGTAGCTCAAAATTTGTGTGCAGATGGTGAAGTCACATACAAAGCCTTAATTTAGAAGAAATAGTATGGAAAATAAAAGTTAGAAATATAAAGTATATATCATCATTTTCTTTTTGGAAGTATTTATCATCATTTACCAATTATAATATTAATCTATAACAAAACAAAATGAATTTCTTTGTATACAATAGTCGTAATTCAAACAACAATAGTTTATTTAAAGTAATTGAATTTTTCACTTGAACGACTGTATATTTATAAAAAAAAAAGAAAGAAAAATGCATAATATTACTTTTAATTATCAAATATATTAATATTGATATTTTATTTAGTTAAATAGTCGAATGACTAAACTTACAGTTTTTTAAATTTTTTAGATGTGAAAAAATAAAATTTGAAATTAGACTTTTACTTATCAGTAACCTCGCATTTAACGATTAGGCAGTAATAAGATTTTTTTTTTATCAACTATACGGATTATATAATTAACAGGAGAAACTCACACCCATTGAATTCATGATGCATCCTCCATTTTCTTATATTGCAAATAAATATTTCAAACATTAATTTTGGTCGGTATATTTTCCTCTTTTCTTTAAAACAGAAAATTCGGTTGACTTTTTAAAAAGATGTTTTTTTTCTACAATTTCAAAAAAAAAATGTATGGTTGTAAGAGAAAGAAGCTTTAATGAGACAAAGCAGGTAAAAGTATGACCAAATCCAACTCACACAGATAAACTAAATTGTCCAAGAAAACAAGTTATGAATTAAAGACAACATGCTTTAGTTGTGACAATTTATGGACCAAAATGTGTGGGGGGTGACTTGGACTTGCAAATTGCAATGAGAGCTGAAGTGTGAGTCTGCGACAATTTGACCAGTTCATTTGATTTTGTCAATAAATAGCATAAGCTATTTTGGCACCGAATTTAGGTGCAAAAAACTGTAGCCGTAGTAGTAATCTACCATTTAAAACATGGGCGCGCGACAGAAAGTGTACTGATTATATTCGTGTTCAAGTGTACAAGTACAAGAGACAAAGGAATACATAATTCAACATTGTTACAGACTAAAAACATACATTGGTGAATTATGTGGGCATCTTAAATGATTTCGAGCTCCAGCTGTAGATATTCTTTTGATTTGTTGGATCGGTGAAAAGATCGCATAAAGTTTAGTTCAAAGGAAGTGTATTGTTAGGCACGAATTAAATGGGCTATATTAATTAGGGCCATAATAGTGTTTTTTATTTTGGGTTATGCGGTTTCTCTTGGTGCATGTACTATAACCATGGCACAACTTCGTTACGCGATTCTGAAAGATTTGGAGTTTCTATTGGACATGATTTAGAATTATTAGATCAAAGATATGTATCAATACGAACATCCAACATGATATTGATATTTATATTGACACGTCAATATTGATAATAATTTGAGAAGTGATTATGTTAAAAATTATTGATATTTAGTTTGACTCTAAGATGATAGAGAATTTTATAGAAAATAAATAATGTTTAGACATCTTTCATTTGTATTTTTAATTACATTCTTAAAATTTTATGTAAATTGAATCATTACTTAATGACATACATTTATTGTAAAATCAATCAAGTTGTACATGTTTTCGGCGATATTAGATTGGATATGTTTGATCCTAGTAGAATTTCTAATTTTGTTTATTTTGCATTGCTGACTAATAGGAGTATTATTCTATTTTTAGTTTTTCATATTTCATGCCATATAACTCTATTTGTGTCACTTCACTTATTTGTTTAGTTGTCATAACTAGAATCTCTTCTCTTTCTATTGTTCATATACTACACAATTTAATTTCATCAACAACAAAAAAATCCAACAATAAAAAAGAAACTTATAATACAATAAACAATTCTCTATTATTTATTTATCATTTATTAAATGTGAATTTATTTTGTAATCATCTATAATGTAAGTCCAAATATATATATTTTTTTCTTTACTGACTAAGATTCAAGACATATCATAGTTTATACTAACTTCCTCTCTAATTTGAGTATAATAAAATTGCTTTTGTGGTGTTTGATTAAATACAACTGGTGTTTATATTCATTTGAGTAACTAAATTTGATATACTTTTCTTATCTTCTTCTTCCATAAGGGGTTGTTAGTATGGGTGGGAATAGGTCATGTCAGATCAGGCTTTGAAAGGCCAATGACCTATCATAGGCTTTTTTTCCGGTCTGCCTTGACCTTTTTAAAAGTCTGGTCTGGTCTGGAAGCGTATTTAAAAGCCTTATTCACATTAAAATATTTAAATGTTCTATTCATACCACATGATGCTCTCCACATACTAATATCAATGTACATATCTATATATATTAAACAAAAAATAATTTTTCTAACAAAATAATTTTTAAAAAATCTAAAACAAACATTATTTAAACCCTAAAAAATAATTTTTGATTTTAAAGAATAGATTTTTTTTTCTTTTCTGAAACAGATACACCCATTATTACCTCTCAAACAAATATAGAACGACTACTAAGTGATTAACTTATTGAATGACTACCGAATATAGAACAACTACCAAATATGGAACGCCTACTGAATATGGAATGACTACTGAGTGATTGCTTAATTGATAGAATTTAAAATAGAAAATATTACTATTAATATAATAATAAAAAAATAACATTAATAAATAATAAAATATATATATGCCGACATATCAGGCTTAATAGGCTTTTTTATAAGCATGAGCCTGACCTATTTAAATAAATAGGCTTCAAAAATAGCCTGAGCCTAGCCTTTTTATTAAATAGGTCAGGCCAGACCATGTCATAAGTAGGTCAGGCCATAGGCCCCTGGCGGACGGTCTAGTCTATTCCCATCTCTAGTTGTTAGCCATGGAAAATGTGTGTTCCATAATTTTTAGTTACATAATTTTTATGTTGTCTTTCATTTACAATATCAATGATAATATATATATATATATATATATATAATTTATTTAATTTATGTCGATGCCAATTATTGACGTTTCATTCAACAAACTGTACGTTTTGCCTCCTTTCAGTCACTTCTTATTATGTCATTTGCTCTTCTTTTTTAAACCATGAGGTCTTGATAGTTCCTAATTTCCATCTTTCAAAGTAGATATATTGTTAAAATGCATTTTTTTTAGCACAATATATCAACTGGATAATGGTTGGAATTAACATAATTATTGGAAAGTTAAAGTTTTCACAGTAATTAAGGAACAATAGTAACAACATATTTGTCTACAAGAGAATTTGAAACATCTAATTCATGTTTTTAACTTTACATTCTCCAAATCAAATTTCAATATTTTCTTTTGCATAATAATTGAATCATGAGTGACATTATATATTTGTTGCTTTTGGCCCATATAGCTCAACAAAAAAGATCTGACACAAGAGACATATGAGCTGGCGATTAACAGATGAATGCTACAAATTAGGTTTTAACCAAATATTTTAGATTTAGCACAAATTTATAAATTGTTATTCCATTATGACAAATAAAGTTTACGATGAAACAATTATTTTCTCAATCTCATTTTAAATATCTCATTTATTTGTCATTTTACAATACTAATATAATATTAATTACTTTTTCCACTAGTACTCTTATTTATTATATTTTACTCATCAATTTTTCCGCTAATTACAATTAATAAAAATATTTGAGTAAATGAAACATTTTAACATTGAAAAAAATTTCTAAATAATTTTACACACTTCCAATGAGATATTTAAAATAAGACGGAGAAAATACTTATTTTGAAGAGTGATATTGCTTTTCACACTAATACAATGAAAACAAAGTATCCATCAGGTTCCATAATTATTCTATTCTAAATGCACATATTTTCATAATTGAATTTAATTATGTATTTTTTAAGGTGCACTTATAATATTTATTTTAGTTCAAACTTTTTCCTTTAAGATAACCTATTATCATAGAAAGAAAAGTAATTACTACTATTAATTCAAATCATTCAACTACTTTTTAATTTATTTAGTTGTGATGTGAATTTTATATATGCTAATGTCACTTTTTAATATTTGGCTTAATTGCAATTTTGGTCCCCCTATTTTAGCTGAATCGCAAAAGTAGTCCCTCCATTTTGTTTCTCCCCAGTTTTGATCCTCAAGCAGAATTTTGGTCCAAAACTTCATGAAAATTCATTTTATTTACATTTATTTAAGTCACACCTTGTCTCAAGATCTCATTTGCAACAATTGTACCTGATATATATGATCATAAATGGTGTAGTACGGCTTTAAAAAATGAAATTTCATCAAATTTTGGACCAAAATTCTGTTTGGGGACCAAAACTGGAGATAAACAAAATAGGGGGACTACTTTTGCGATTTAGCTAAAATGAGGGGACCAAAATTGCAATTAAGCCTTAATATTTTTTCAAGTTATTCTTTTGTGAGGTGACTAACACTTTATTGTCAATTTCCTTCCATATAATTCATACATCTATTACAAATAAATTTGTGTAAAATCAAATTATAAACACAACTATTGTGTTTGATTTGATATTTAAGTCATTGCATTTATGCGACTAAGATATAAAGTTTGTTATAAGAGTGGTAGTTCACGAAGTAAAATGAAAAATGAGATTTATAAATGATTAAGAAGACTTATAAATTATATATATTATATAATTTTTGGTAGTTACTAATTTTTTTAAAAATAAATCTCAAGACACCTAAATTGCAAGTTGAAATCTAATTACTCATTAAATAATTACTCATTAAATCAAAATTAATTCATAGATAATTGGTTATGCATCTACGTATATTGTTAAAATAACGATGTAATCCTGATGTTGTTTGTTGTAAGACAATAACAGTGATTGTAGAAAAGTTAGTCCCTTAACTAATTTTGTAAAGAGAAAGTGTGGCTTCTCTATTGATAGTATCTCATACTTCCTTTTTCCTTTGCATAGAAACACTAACTTTCAACATGCATGCTGAGTAGAAATACTTTTATCGAGCTTTCATAGTAATCATATTCATATGAAGTTTATTAATTTTATCCTTTCACATCCTTTCTCCATTTGAATTTTCATAACTTATATATCCCTCTTTAACAGAATCTTTGTCTCATTCATATCCACTCACATGAAAAAATTACAATGAGACCTATTCTTTTGCGGCAATAGACAAAAAAGTTTAGTTTCTAACAAATATTATTTATGAGATCTAATTATTCAGTATACTATGCAGTATAAAATGGTTCTCCACAAAATGATAAAAATGCAAATGATTTAGGTGAATATTACTGATATAAGCATCAACCCTTTGAAAAACATAGTGACAAAAACTTATTTCAAAATAGAATCACCTAAAGAAGGTTTATTGGAATTTTTGTGCATTTGCAACCTATAAATATAAATATGATTTCATCTCACATTTACAATCGGAAGCAACACCGTTTCTCAAAATAGAGGCACTTGAAGAAATTCAACTTCAACTCATTTTATGTTTGGAAGGTGATGAAATGTATGTGATTTAGTACGGTTCATCCCGCTTTTTTTAGAGATGTTAATTAAGGAAACTCTAAATATAAAAATGTAGATATATATTTTTTTTATAAATAAAATCATCTTAAAAAATTTATTTAATTTAAAACTAAATAATAAGTTTATCTATATATTCTTGTTTTTTACTACTAAAAAATACGTTTAATCTGAACGTTTGAGTAAAACTAAGTGTGACGCTATTTCTAATGTAACTATAATGTAAAATCATATCCGAGTAATAAACACAGAACAAATAAGCGCATATATATATAAATTAGTTGCAGAGAATATAAATAAATAATGTACTTCATTTAACATTTGTCATCACATAACACCAAAACACAAATTCAATTAAATGCACAAATCCTATTTGTTAGCTTGTATATCAATATATATGATTCCGAAATATCACTATCCCATAGAACAAAAAGTCTCACCATTGAACAAATATTCCTCAAAGTTTCATCTTCAACACTCAATTTTTGAATATTTTTCTAAATCATATTGCCTTTTTGAAGATAATAAAATATGTTGATATATATTATAATAATTTGGAAAAAAGGGGTAAAAGTCTAAAAAATAGAAACTACACAAGATTAAACGAGGGGTGGCAACCCAAACAAGATTAGCTAACCAAACATGACAAATTGAACTGGGACAAACCTCTAACAAAACACCTTTTGTAAGGTTCCATCACTACACAAATCGACTTAGAACATACGGACAACAATTTGCATCATTGCAATAATGACAACGCCATCCTGCTCTTCCTATAATTTTCCAGAAGCCTCTCATGCCGAGACAACAGGGAACTTCCCATGCTTTTGCTTAATTGAATATGAAAGCCAATCATCTAACGAACTCCGTCCGATTCAAATATTTCATACTTGACTCTGTTATTAATTTTTGTTAATAATTACCCTTTTTGCTGCTTCGCACAACACTATCCACAACTACTGATATTCTTGTTGCACATATATACTAGCCTTCCACCATGGATATATAGGCATATGTAAGAAACAATAAATCAAATACAAATAATTATGATTGTTGTGGCATATGATATATATTCTGATTATTTATTCATCAAATTAAAAATATATCAACTATATCCTCATCCAAAATAAAAAATACAAATATGACATCAAATAAATCTAAAAGTCACTCTCCATCTACCATTGTCCTTAAGAGGTATAAAAGATGGGTATAGTAAATGAAACTAAACTCGGGGGGTTCCTCAGTTTTCTTGCTCTTCAAATGTATAAACAAAAATAATGTGGTCCATGGAAAGGAGAGGCAACATAGATTGATGGAATGAAAAAGGCAACATAAACCGAAAAGAAGGCAATAAAGAAATCCGTGGGTCTGTCCAAGAGGAAGGTAAAACAAAAAAGAAGGCAAGGAATGTAAAAAGTAAGCAAACATAAAACAAGAAATTGCATCACATACACGTAGCCTGAAGAACTGAAACAAAATCTTCACCTGGGTAACTAAATAAACTCTATTAAATCTCAACCATAAAATTTAATCCAATAGTTATCATTTAATTCTATATATATTCGAAGTTTGTAAATATCATGTCTTATTTTTAGTCTATATCATACTTTAAGTACATGTAGATATAACCTTATATTGTCATTGTTATTTTTATTTTAGTCCGTCTAATACTTGCTTACATTAGAATTAGTTTATGTAATATGTAAAACACTTAATTGTAGTGTCTGTATAAGGATTAAAATGAATATGATATACATATTACAGAAATTCATTCTAACATAAATAAATTTTGTATCGAAATTAAACTAAAATTACGAGTGACCACAAAAATAAATATTGTATATTTACATATTTATAAAAGAGTAATTTTTATAAAAACTAAAGACTAATACTGTATTTGCAAGAAAAAAATATTCAAATCTAAAATTCAAATAAAAATATTATTATTAACTTTCTAGAGAAAATATTGTTATTAATTTTTGAATTTTTTATTTATTTTTACTTTATACTTTTTACTACATTGAATCAACCCAATTATGTAAGAAATAATCTTTTTGACTATACAAGAATAGCCGTTAAGGACACATTAAAATTTTCACCTATTTTTGAGTTATTTAATTTAGTCAAAAAAAGTTATTTAAATAATATAAGTAAAAAAACAGTTGTTAATTTGTTTTTTTGTTATTTTTTTAGCACAACCTATCTTAAATTTTTTTGGTGAATACAAGTGGTATTCCAAAAATGAATGCATTTTTATTAAATAATCTCAGTTGGATTCATTCTGCTTTCGATTTTGAAAAGACAGAACAAAAACAAAGCATCAACCAAAAGAGGTTTTTCGTTTCGGCCAAAGCCACGGTCTCCGGGGTCCACGGGAGCCCAGCCACTTCTCCGACGGACTCATTCTCTCTTCTTCCTCTCACACAACGAGGTCCCTCTCTTTCTCTCTCTCCTTGTCCTTTTTTTATAATTATTATTATTTTTAAATAATTTGAAGTTCCTCTTTTTTGGCAACTACTATTGAGATTTCTAGGTTTTTTTGGATCTAGGGTTGTTTAGTTTCGGTTGAATTTTGATGGATTTGTTCCCTTTTCACTTGTTTTCTTTGGTACATGGCTTCTAGATACTGTTGTGTGTGTGTTTGTTTTTAAGTTTATTAAGGATCGTAGCTCATTTCCCTGTTGATACTTCTGGTTGGAATTTTTGGCTAGGTGTCTCTTTCTTCTGCTAAAAAAGTTATTTTTTTAGCTTTAGCTTTTAATTTCTTAAAAGGGTTTTCTAGAAGCTGTTCTTAGTTATTTTGTCAAGTTTAAGTTTGGGAAGCTTAAATCGTCAATGATTTTAACTGTTGACCTTAACTCATGCTATTTTTTCATATACCTTAAGTATCCATAGCCATTATGCAGTGTTTGAATAATGTGATTTTGATTCCCAATGTTTTTGCAGATTAGCTGATTTAGAAGGGGGGGAAGGGGAGTGTCTAAGTTTAACTTTTGTATTCCGAGTTTTGTGCCGTTTGCTTCTATCCCATTCTTCGTGGATTTGACCTGATGTGTGGCTTTTGATGGACGGCAGTGTGAAGAAGATCAAGTTTTACAATTGTTTTAGTAGTCTTGTTTTGTCAAAGTGACTGTCCCTATCACCTGAATAAGATTTTTAAGAAAGAGAATTCTTAAGGTAAATTGCTTGTTACTAGGTTTGTTGAGTGATAACAAAATTGTTATGGCTGTTGTTGCCGAGAGCGACAGCAGCAGCAAACGATCAACTTCATTCAATTGTTACAAAGTGGCAAGCTTGGTTGAAACCATATTGGATGCGAAGCAAACTTCTAATTTGAAAGATCGATACATTCTTGGGGAGCAGTTGGGTTGGGGACAGTTTGGTGTCATTAGAACATGCTCTGACAAAATGACCGGAGAGGTTTTGGCGTGCAAATCGATTGCGAAAGATAGGCTGGTTACTTCAGATGATATGCAAAGTGTTAAACTTGAGATTGAGATCATGGCAAAGTTATCTGGGCACCCTAATGTTGTAGATCTCAAGGCAGTTTATGAAGAAGAAGATTTCGTTCATTTGGTGATGGAGCTTTGTGCTGGAGGGGAGCTGTTTCACCTGTTAGAGAAGCATGGACGGTTTTCTGAATCGGAAGGCAGGGTTCTCTTTAGGCATCTCATGAAGATGGTTTTGTATTGTCATGAAAATGGTGTTGTTCACCGAGATTTGAAGCCTGAAAACATTCTCTTAGCAACTAAATCCTTCTCATCTCCAATTAAATTGGCTGACTTTGGACTTGCAACCTACATCAAGCCTGGTACTTGCTTTATTTGCTTCCTTTGCAAATATTATTCTTGTTTGCAATTACATTGCTCCAATGAAAAATACATCGTTTTTCATCTTCGAATATTTGGGTTTGTTTAAACAGGACAGAATTTACACGGGTTAGTCGGGAGTCCATTTTATATTGCTCCGGAGGTATTGGCAGGTGCATATAACCAAGCTGCCGATATATGGAGTGCTGGCGTTATTCTTTACATTCTACTGAGTGGAATGCCGCCGTTTTGGGGGAAGACGAAGTCGCGGATATTTGAAGCTGTTAAGGCTGCTGATTTGAGGTTCCCTTCTGAACCGTGGGATCGCATCTCTGTATCTGCTAAGGATTTAATTAGGCGAATGCTCTGCGTAGAACCTTCTCAAAGGCTCACTGCTCAGGAGGTTTTAGGTAAGTTAATCTTGTTTTTCTTTTCTTGTTCGTGCCTATGTACTGAAGCGAATTGATTCATATTCATGACTGTAGGTGTTCATGGAATAAAAATATATATTGGAGCTGTTGAGACATTGCAATGACAGTTCTATATATATATATATGATTACTCAATGATTGGATATTATAAAGAATATTGCTTTACTATTGATTGCAAAAATAATTTATTTAAAGCAACAAGTATATTTTCATTCAGCTTCGCTAATCTGTAGGCCAGAAAATTCTGTTAGTTTTTATTATGGACAATGGTTCACCCATGAATTTATGCTGTAACATTAAAATGGGATGTCTTATAGTATTAAATTTATTCTACGTATATAATATGCACTATGCAGTATACAAGGTTGTTTCTATGATCTTGTTTTACTTAATTCTTTTATTCTCATCACCTGGTGCATTTGCTAACTCAGAATATTTTGTGGGCATACACTATTGTTTTTTTTCTGCCATGTTTCCTCGCTTTACATCCCTTTTATATGAGAACCTTATTGAAATAAGTTCATAATAGCTTATAGGTAGGTCATAAGATACTTTCCAAGGTTAACCAAATACCTGCTATATGTTATACAACAAACACGTAAATTCTAGAAAATCTCTTCCAAATTCCCTGCATTCGGTGCCTTTTTTCTTCCGTGCTTGTTCTAAGTGGTTTCAAAGCTGTCAATTAAGATGATCTAATTGTTGCTATGGCAATTGCATAAATAAATCAGATGGAGAGTGGTTGTAATCTAAACTATCTGATAACTCCCATGCATAATAAAGCACCAAACAAGAAAGAAAAAATGATAAACCCAAAATTTTAACTTCTAATATCTATCTCAACTTTTCCCGTGTAGACCATTACTGGATGGATAGCAATCCAACAGATATGGAACAACTAAGTGAACATAAAATCAAAAGTTGTGGAGAGTGGCATCTTGGTGGCGACTCATTCTCTGAGTCATTTATGTCCAGGAATAAGGATATTAGCTTTGGTGCTGGGTCACCTACATGTGACGCTCAATCACCTACATTCACGTGCAAATCGTCATTTTCCTCAATTTTCGTGGAGCCAGTGACACCTTTATCTGCTTCTGGTGGGTTTTCATTTCGAAGCTCAGGTGGTTCCACATGTATGGAATTTTCTTCACCTGTTCCCTCGATGCCTAGCTTTGCATTTCTCAGCCCTACTTCTGTTGTTGAGCAAAAGAGTATTATATTTGAGTTCTCGTCTAACACATCAGAAGTAAATGGAATTGTTGGAGGTATGTATATAGAGTTTTTCATTTAAACGGATATTTATTGTTGATTAACTTTTTAAGCTTATTATGTAATAAATATTATTGCTTCTACTACCAGATTCTTCTCTTTGCTTTGGAAATGATGTTAAAGAAAGGGATCACAAGCCTGTAGAGACTAAAAGGGCAAGTGTAACAAATTGTAACAGGACATTGGGATTCCACAGCAAGAGAAACCGTACGATTGGACTTGGTGAGTGTGAACAACTTGATCTTGTGGTGACTGAATCCGTCATTCGTTGGTTATCATGCACGCAACTTCCTACATCACCAAAATCGTCTCTTGTCTGTTGAAAAGGATAAATTTCTGGACAGATCAATGGAATAGCTTGATAAGGGTGATGCAAATTTTGCCTATCTAACACATTGTACATCTTTCTCGAATTTGCATTGTTGTTGTCTTCTGGTTTGTCGGAGTTGCGGATTTTGTTGCAGTTAATGATGGTGTGTTTCTTCTAATCACGTTGTGCTTCTAATTGGTCACTTTTATTGTGTTCTTTTCATCTTCCTTTGTTTTCTCGTGTTTATAATTACTACGAGTTTGTAACGGGAAATCTCCCTGGTTTGTAAAGGAAGTTGTATCTTGATGGTAATCCAATGTTATCTTGGTGTAATTGAAATGCTTGGAAATGGACTGTAAATTCATGTGTTAAATTATTTTTGTATGATGATTCAATTGGGAGAAAGTGATTTTTTGGTAATTGACTAATTGCAGCAGAAGTTATAAGAAAATGTTTATGCAGTAAATATAAGATGCATATTTACTGGGCGTCTTGAACCATTCTCAGAGAATAAATCAATAATGCATATATCTGTGACTTTTATTTTTTTTGCATGAATCTTAGTGCACCTAGATATATGATTTGGGTCCAAATACAGTCACAAAATAAAGCAGACTAACTGTCAGTTTATTATGAGGTTTTTAATAAAAGTGATTTTGATTTTTAAACTTGTATGAAAAAGTATAATTTAAAATTAGTTTTTATTTGGTTACAATTCTATATATACATATATGTGTCTGATTTTCTGGAAGACACATTCTCCCATTTTACCCATGTGATTTTCCTTCCACAGTCCATGCCTTCCAACGCAACATTTCTCAATCTGAACAAACTCTTTCACCACTCTCTTTGGGGCTTTAAATAAAGAAAGTACACAGACAATGGTGTCAACACTGAGTTGATGATAGTCGGATCAACGAAAATAATTGACTTTCAGCATAAATATTTGGTTTTTTATAATGTCATTTTATCACCAATCAAACATTTGACTTAAATCATTACTTTAAAAGCATGCATATAAGGTGTCAATTTCAGTCAAAAAATTCAGTTATAAAGGTCTCAACCCAAAAATGTGGGGGCTTAGTGGAGTCTATGGATCTACTTTTTTAAATTTATCTTTCTATTTTATTTTGATTTTTTTTTATAAAAGAAATTCAATTTTTTTCTGATAAAAACTGAATAACTTTTTCTTTTCTAGTTTTTTGATTATTTTCAAGAAAAAAGAATTTTTTTATTCTTCTCATAATTTTTCAAGAAAAAAATAATTATTTTTTCTTTTGATTAAAAACTGTTTTAGATTTCTTTTGAGAAAAATAAATTTTAAAAATTTTAATTAACAAAATATTAGACTCATGAGTCTCCTCACTTTAAGCCTGTAAAAAGTAATAAAATAAATGATCGAGAGTTTAAAAAATTATTATAATAAAGAGCCAATAATAAAGACTAAATAAATTTTTTTTAAGAAGACTTTAAACTTTAAAATTTAATTAACAACTTTTCGTACAATTATAATTTATGGAGCGTGGGAAAGATTTTACACAAATAATTTTTTTTAGTAATATATGATTTGATAGATTTGAAACAAACAAAAAAATCTTAAAACATTATTAGTTACTGATTAAGAAAAAAAAAAGTTATGCGTTACTTAAATAAAATCCACATTGTCCAAAGTCAAAAGGGAAATGAAGATACCCGACCCGTTTTTACAGGGGTTTTATTACCCAGCTAAAGTAAGCAAGTTGTAGTAGTGAGTTTAACTAGGTTTTTTCTCTTTCGCGTTTTGCTTTCTGACACTGTTTTACTATTATCTTCCATTTTGCTAGAGCCGTTATTTCATTTCCCTTCTCCGCAGACTCCACACGCATCCCAATCCTCCTCACTCTTCACCGA
>NC_021163.2:12692960-12703654 GCF_000331145.2 Cicer arietinum | reverse complement strand
AAAAGACCACCCCCCCCCCGCCGCACCCGAAGACCCCGAAAAGAAGAAGAAAAAAGAAGAAAAGGTTTTCCCTCACCATAATCATCATCTCAATCCAGATTCGATTTGCATTCATGCGATTATATTTAAGTTCATGATTTTTCAATCCTATTTTTGTTTTATCTAATTATTACTATTGCAATGGTTTATGATTTCTGCTTTTTTGATGTGTGACAATTTTATGGATTTGTATCAGGCTAGAGAGAAGCAATTGAAGAAAGAGAAATTTCTTCAAAAGCAAGCTCAGGTGAGTAGTGTTTTTTATTTCTCTTATGTCTCATTGTTACATTTATTTGCTATTTTTTAGTCGAATGCTACTGTGGACCCCTTGATAGGTAGTTCAATGTGGACCCGTGTTTGTGTTTGAAATGCACTCGAAACTCTATCTAAGATAACACCGTCGATAATGGTCCTCATAGTCTTTAAAGTTGAGACAATGACTTGATCGATGTCGATTCAATATAAATAAGGGAAAAAATGTGTCACCTAATACTATACTAGCTGAATCGACATCAACCAGGCCACTTCGGATTATACCCCCGATGAGTGTTGTTGACCATTTTAGAATTTTGAGTGACTTTAGCACCTGTCAGTAGTCAAGGTAGGCCATCGTAGAAATTTTCCTTTTTCAATGTATATTCTTTATCAATTTGATCTCGTAAACAATGTTGATGTTTTTTATTTTTTTGTTTTTGGTTTTAGCAACAACAAGCGCAACAATCATCCAATGCCTCTAAAAAGAGTGAAAAAAAAACTGTGAAGCGTGGCGCGGAGGATGACAATCCTGCTGACTACATTGATCCTGAGACTCCATTGGGTGATAAGAAACAAATGTCGCGGCAATTGGCGAAACAGTATAACCCAACTGCCGTGGAGAAATCGTGAGTGTCATTATGGTTGTTTGTTAGCCTTCAACTATTTGAAATGCTTATCTTTTATGTTTGATGCAATTTAGGTGGTATGAGTGGTGGGAGAAATCAAAGTATTTTGTGGCAGATGCTAGCAGCTCCAAACCACCTTTTGTTATTGTGAGTGTCTTGTTGAACTTATTCTGATGCCATGTGAAAGTTAATGCTGTTTCAGATACCTTGAAGTGTTTTACCCTGTAGGTTAAGTAGTTTCAGAAATCAATTGTACCACTATAGGTTATTGGTGGCATGAGATGAAATGCCGCAAGTAGATTCTCAAATTTTTTGCTATTGATCAATGGCTATTTTTGTTTCATTTTAAATGGAATGTATTGTCTTGCTCTTGCTGTAATTTGAGAAGATTTAGGCTATATTTTTTTTTTTATCTTTGCTTCCTAAGTCCATGCAAAATGGCTGAACAAACTCAAATGATACGGAAAAGTTATGTTTTTGTTTGCTCCCTTCTTATGTATTTAGAAACTGACTGTGCTATAATTTTAGGTTTTGCCTCCACCAAATGTGACTGGTGCTCTCCATATTGGTCATGCTCTAACAGCTGCAATAGAGGTATCCTATATTACTTGTTTTCACAGTTCACTTTTGCTGTTTAAAAAAGTTAATGATAATGTGATTTATTGTTTGCAGGATACAATGATTCGTTGGCGTAGAATGTCTGGATACAATACTTTGTGGGTGCCTGGGATGGATCATGCTGGAATTGCCACACAGGTTCTGTTCCAAATTAAGAAAATGTTGTTGTTCTTAGCTCTCTTGTAGATTATCATCTGTTGTGAATTTTGTTGTCGGGCGGTGGGGGATGGACCACTTATTTGACCCCAGACTTGCATTCTGGGCTTACGTTTGATGACCATAAATGATGTTATTAACTTGTTATTATTATTGTTGTTATTATGTGCAGGTAGTTGTGGAAAAAAAGTTAATGCGTGAAAATCAACTAACCAGACATGATTTGGGCCGTGAAAAATTTGTCGCAGAGGCATGTTCTGTAAATAATCTTTGCAGTCAAAGTTCTTAATAATTTGATGTTTGATATTTTCTTCATTTGTTCCGACTCTTATGCTTACTTTGGTGAATATTGGTAAAAGTAGGTTTGGGAGTGGAAAAACAAGTTTGGGGGCACAATTTTGCAACAATTACGCCGATTAGGAGCCTCTCTGGACTGGTCTCGTGAGGTAAATATGTAACCTGTTTAGTGGTTATACCGCAGGTTAAGATGGAAAGAAAATGAGCTCAAAAAAAGTAAAGAACAATCCATTGTGCTGCGTGTCTATCATAGTTACACCCTTATAAAAACCCTTGACCAGGAATCAATGATGAAGTTAAGATAACTGTAATAAAGCCTGTACAATGGGAGTTAAATAGCAATTTTTCATGCAATTTCAATTTCACTGTTGTAGTGTGATAATTAGCTTTCATATGTATCTGCATTCTACATCTCACTCATTCTTTCCAGTGCTTCACAATGGATGAGAAAAGATCTAAGGCTGTGACGGAGGCTTTTGTGAGGCTTCACAAGCAAGGCCTTATCTATAGGTGAGGTGGATATTAGCAATATGTGTTGTCTTTATGTAATGCTTTTATTCAGATTTTTCTGATGTACAGGATCTTCATTGGTCCTGATTCCAATTTTAAATTTTGCACTCAAGCACGATATTATATAGATCCTTGATTGTATCAGGACAAGGTTTAGTCGATGCATATTGGAAACATGATATGATCGAATCTTCGGCGAAGACTAAAATATATTTATCTATGAAGCATGAATGCTGACACGGAAGCGACATTGACACTGATAATAATTTGAGAAAATGAATCAATTGAATATAATTAATGTATCACACTTTCAATCAGAAGTGTTGGTGCTACAGAGATATTTAGTGGACCAGCAAATACCAAAATCATATCATAAATTTATGTAGATTAAGTCAAATTAAAGTATCATGCTGATGTGATTTTGTTTATTGAGCTGCATGGTCTCTCAAGTTTTTAAACTTCTTTTATGACTCTAAATGTCTCTTTTGCAGATTTACTACTTTTTTGTAATTGTTTCGTTTCTATTGTATTTAGTTTTGGGTGCTCCTTCAACTTCTCAATTTCTTATATCACAACTTATACTTTTTTTTATATGCCTGTCATATGACTCTAAAGTGGCTTTTCTTTGGATATATTACACTCTTTTTTGCTATTATTACAGGGACATTCGCTTAGTCAATTGGGATTGTGTGTTACGAACTGCAATATCTGATATTGAGGTATGTGATGGATGTACTAAGCCGCTTCATTTGATGCTAGGTAGTCATTTGATGCTAGGTAGTCAATCGCACCGATTCAAGGCGACATTATGCCAGAGTGGCGCAGCGCAGTGCCTGGCCGCAGAAGCATGATGCGATGCGGCCCGAAACACAAAAGCGGCTGTTCTGGCCGTCGCGGCGTGTTTCCCGTGGCCCAGAAAACATGAATGTGTTTTTTTTAGGAAAAACCAAGATTGCCCTTATTTTAAAAACTTATGGGGGTATTGTTAGGATTTTCACTCTTAATCCTAATTCATTTGTCCTTCTCTCTCCTTCGAACACACCCTTCCACTCAGTTTTTTGCTAACACTCCCTCCTTTTCTGCAAGATCCAGCAGCGCCAGCCACCGTCATCCATCATCCAAGTTCTTCTTTCTTCCTCTCCTTTGTTTCCTTCCTTCTTTCTCTGTTTTCTTTCTACTTTCTTACTCCTTCCTCTGTTTTTTTTCGCTTCAAATCTTTCTTTTCTTACTTATTCCTGCTTTCTTTTTTTCTTTTGCCTTTTTTTTATATTCATCTTTATTGTCTTAACTTTTGTTGGTATTTAAATGTATCTTTTGATTAAGACTTGTGGGTTTTTATTGGAATTTATGAATATTTCAGAGTTTAAGTCATTGTTTAATTTTGCATAAATATATGTTTATATTGTATTATTTAACTTGTTCCAAAAACGTAGTGGCCATCCTGGTATCCTTCAACATGCTGTCCCATTTTTCGGGGTTGGCTGCGACACGCCTTTATCTGAGATTAACTACCTAGATTTGATGTGTTGAATATGTGATGTATTAATCTAATTGCTCATTACATGCAGGTGGAACATATTGATGTAAAAGAAAAGACCTTAATAAAGGTTCCCGGATACGACAAACCTGTTGAGTTTGGAGCTTTGAGAAAATTTGCATACATTGTGGAAGGGGGTCTAGGTGAAATTGTTGTTGCCACAACTAGAATAGAAACTATGCTTGGCGACACTGCTATTGCTGTTCACCCTGCTGATGAACGATACAGCCAATTTCATGGAAAATATGCTGTTCACCCATTTAATGGCAAAAAAATTCCTATAATTTGTGATGCTGAGCTTGTTGATCCAAATTTCGGGACAGGTGCTGTTAAGGTATTATCCATATTATTTGAGATTAAAAGTTCCATCAGAATTTTCTTTCAAGTGATTTTGTACATGTTATGATGCTTTCTTTATTATTGCTTGCAGATTACACCAGCACATGATCCCAATGATTTTAACGTTGGAAAACGTCACAACCTTGAGTTTGTTAATATTCTCACTGACGATGGAAGAATAAATGCCAATGGTGGCTCCGAATTTTTGAACATGCCACGATTTATAGCCCGGGAAGCAATAACAGAAGCATTGCAAAAGAAGGTATTGTTATTGAAATCAGTGTTTCCTATGAAACCTCTGGTGCTTAGGCAACAAATATAACCATCTTTTCATATGAAACCTTTGGTGCTTAGGAACGAAATGTTACATGGAAAAACTTTTGTTCGGAAGTACGCTGTGAAATCCGACTTATGATTGCCTTTTCTGGCGACATGAGGGGGTATTATGATTTAAATTATGTTATTAAAATGCTGCATGCATCCAATATTCTTCTTTTGGCCCCTATTTATCTATTAGTATGTTTCTGCTAGAGGTGCTAGTAATGCTGTCAAACATGTATCTTGAACTAGGATAGGGAGGAGGGTGAAAGATCGTAACATGGATCATTAGATCCTACCAAAACTGCAAATTACACTTATACATGCATAAAAACTTAACTTAGATAGAGATACTAAAGACAATTAGAATACGAAAGAACATAAAAATGTGAATGGTTCAAATGATAGTAAACAAAAACAAGGGAAAAATGGCTCAATCCCAAACAATCAAAAACACTAACGGGAAATAAAAATTAAAAGATTTGAGGGTTCCTAGCTTCAACAGAAGCTGGGTGAGGCAGCATGTAAAGACAGGTGAGGTATATACTTGCAACTGTATTAGTGTTTATCTCTATTGTCTGTGTATTGAAAAATTGAATCACGATAATTGGGCATTCAATGTTTCATTTGCTTCTTTAGTAAAAAAGTAAGTTTCATTTGCTTCCTTTCATGTAGGGCCTTTATCGAGGTTCTGAAAACAATGAGATGCGCCTTGCCGTATGTTCAAGAAGCAATGATGTTATAGAGCCCATGATAAAGCCACAGTGGTATGTCAATTGCACTGATATGGCTAAGCAAGCTCTTCATGCGGTCACGGACGAGGAAAACAAAACAGTGGAGATTATTCCGAAACAATATGTGGCTGATTGGAAGAGGTGATTTTTATACTGAACAGTTACAAAACTTATTTTTCAGAGTACTCCTTTGAAATGTGGTCTAGGATTTAAACCATAATGCATGAGTTCCACTCCTTATATTTGTAATTTTTAGTGAGAAGTGTTTATAGTTTGACGGTAGAGAGGCCGAAGAAGTATTGCCATATATATAATCAATTCAATTGATTGTCACTGTTTTCCTTATGCCAAAAGATATAGAAAATATCTGAACATCATATTATTAAATCGGAGATATTTTAGACTGTCTTAAATAATCTCTTGGGAGTAGTTATGTTTAATGATATTTCGTTATTTGTTTTCTTATAGTTTTGTGTCGGTTATTATCATAAATAGAGGTTAGTGAATTGTATTTTGTAATATTGTTATACACAATATATCACTATTATGTTACATTTCATACAATCGAAAGTATGTTCTCTTGTTCCTTCTTCCTATTCTCATAATAGCAAATTGTTGAAGGATGATGTTATTGGAGTGAAGTCAATTTTATTTATTGGCAAATGCCAACTGGGCATGCTCTCGCGCTAGTTATTTTGTACGTGCCTTTATTTGTATGTCTTAATTGAGGTGTTAAGTTTTGCAGATGGCTAGAAAACATCCGTGATTGGTGCATTTCGCGGCAGCTATGGTGGGGTCACCAAGTTCCTGCATGGTATGTCACTTTAGAGGATGATTTACTGCAGGACTTGGGTGCTTACGATGATCATTGGATAGTGGCAAGAAATGAAGAGAATGCTCAAGATGAGGCTAACCAAAAGTATAATGGAAAGAAGTTTCATCTAACCCGGGACCCTGACGTTCTTGATACGTGGTTTTCTTCTGGTCTGTTTCCATTAACTGTCCTGGGATGGCCTGATGACTCAGAAGACCTAAAGGCATTCTATCCAACTTCTGTTTTGGAAACTGGTCACGATATCCTCTTTTTCTGGGTTGCCCGTATGGTTATGTTAGGAATGAAGTTGGGTGGTGATGTGCCTTTTAGTAAGGTGAGGTTACGGTCTTTTGCCGATCATTTGGGGAGAGCTCTATCTTGTATATGCATAATGAATTTTGTGTGATAATGTTTTTTCGTCATTTATGCCTGAGTCTTTATCTTATGTGTTTTATAATATAATTAATTCATTAAGGCAGCAGAAAAGAAGATTAAAAAAGTATGTGGATTAGAGATCCTCTGTAAAGAACGCATAAAGAGAGTACCTAGAAAACATCAATGGAGCAAAGCTAACCAATCTCATTCATGCCAATAAATTTTTATTAATGGCCTTCTGACATAAGTACTTATAATTATATGCAGATTTATTTGCACCCCATGATACGTGATGCACATGGGCGCAAGATGTCTAAGTCTTTGGGGAATGTTATTGATCCCATTGAGGTGATAAATGGGATATCACTGGAAGGCCTAAATAAGAGGTTAGAAGGTGGTAACCTTGACCCTAAAGAACTAGCCGTTGCCATTGAGGGTCAGAAGAAGGACTTTCCAAACGGTATTGATGAATGTGGTGCTGATGCCCTCCGTTTTGCCCTGGTCTCATACACAGCTCAGGTGCCCATCTCTTACCAATGTTTACATAAGTTTTTTGCACCAATTTATTTAACTTTTGTGATGTAACATTTTCACATCGCTGTTTTCATTCATTTCAGTCTGACAAAATTAACCTAGATATTCAAAGGGTGGTTGGGTATCGCCAATGGTGTAATAAGTTATGGAATGCAGTACGATTTGCTATGAGCAAGCTAGGAGATGATTATATCCCTCCTGCAAATTTGACTCCAGATGCTCTCCCATTTAGCTGCCAGTGGATACTATCTGTGTTGAACAAAACCATATCCAAGATAATCCACTCTCTAGAATCATCTGAATTCTCGCAAGCTACCACTGCTGTGTATTCATGGTGGCAGTATCAATTGTGTGATGTGTTCATTGAAGTGATCAAGCCGTACTTTGCTGGCAATGATCCCAAGTATGCTTCCGAAAGACAGTTTGCTCAAGATACTTTGTGGTTTTGTCTGGACAATGGCTTGCGATTGCTTCATCCTTTTATGCCTTTTGTCACGGAAGAATTGTGGCAACGCCTTCCTGCGCCCAGGGAATCTAAGAGATCAGAATCTATCATGATATCTGATTATCCGTCAACTATAGAGGTTAGTTTGTTTGAATATTTTGTTCTACATTCGCATTAATTTACTCTTTTGATATTCTTAAGGAATATGGATGTAATAGAATTGTGGTATGCGTGACCCCTCCGCTTTTGTCTGTTGTGGGTGTCAAGCATTGCTGTGGAACACTTACCAATAGAAAAATTGTCCTTAGCATACAGTGATTGACTATTAACTAATAGAAAATTATTTGTTTGATTGTATCTTTAATTGTTTATTTTATTATTTTTTAAATTAAATTTCAGAGCTGGAATAATGAAAGGGTAGAGAATGAGATGGACCTCATTGAGTCTACTGTTAAGTCTCTCAGGTCACTGGCAAAAGAGAGACGTGACAGGTATGTTATGTAGGAGGCAATGACCTTAGCATAGTACTTTGTATTTGTTAATGTCGAATATTAGTTTATCTGCTAAGTAGATTATTATCCAGTCTAATATGCTTTGAGGATATAAAAAATGACAACTGTGTTGCCAGGCGACCTGCTTTTGTTCTCTGCCGAACACCGGCGGTTGCAGAGATTATTAACAGCCATCAACTAGAGATTGCAACACTAGCTAATCTATCCTCTTTGACTGTAAGTTGCACAAAGCTGCTGTATTGTGTTATCTCATCCATTCCTTGTATTCTGTAATTTATGTTGTGATTTTGTCATTAATCATGTATCTCATGTTCATTTCACCAATAATGCTAATGATATGATTCGCAGGTAATCACTGAAAATGAAGCTGTTCCATCTGGATATGCTGATGCTGTCGTAAATGAAAGCATTTCTGTTTATCTAGAGTTTCAAGGAATTAATTCTGCAGAAGCTGAGCTTGCAAGGATGAAGAAGATAGATGAGCTAAAGAAGTATGTTAATCTCACATTGATTTTAGAATACCTTTTAGCATAGCTAGTCATAAATACAAAACAGACTGCAAATTGTATGTCTTTTGCATTTCTGACTTAAATCAACTTATGTCAATATAATAGTTGAGCATGCTTACATTGTACATCTTTGGTGGAGTTTCAAATTTGTTGCAAAAACATTTTGAATGCACTTTATTTCTTCTATTAAAAGAATGGATACTCTAATACAGCTTATAATTTGTTTTTCTTTCTGTGTGGTTTTCAACACAACTTGAACTTATAGACTGGAGGTTTTATTATGCAGGCAAATAGAGAGATTAGAAAAGATTATGAACGCTCCGGGTTATGAAGAGAAGGTTTCGCCACAGATTCGAGCCAAGAATGACGAGAAGCTAGAATCCCTAAAGGAGCGATTATTACTTGAGGAAACAGCTGGGTTGAGTCTCTAGCTTCCAAGTTTTGAGAACTTGATTGATAATTGATTTTTCCTTGCATGAAGTAGAAAGTTCAATCAGTTTTGGTATTAAGTTTCACTTACAGTTTGAACTTCACATTTTAATGGCCTAATATTTGGCTGTCGTATACTACTATATCCTTTTTTTTTTAGTAAATGCAAATTTTGGCAATCTAATAACATTAGATTTGAGTAATTGTGTGTTCACCCTCAAGATCAAGACTACATGTTTTGTTACTTTTTTTTCGTCGTTTAAGGTTGACAATGCACATTTGTAAGTGTAGTAGCTAATGTATTCACATAAGAAAATAATTTGAGTTCAGATTTGTGGATATCCAACTGCCTGATAAATATCATGAGAAAATGCATGCATCAAAAATGTCTTTTATTGGCTAGTCAAATCCTTGACCCATTCTGATCTCTTCCAAATAGAGAAATTAATATTTTCTATTATTTTATAAATAAAACATAAAATTTCGCGGCATTGCTCATTAGTCTCGTAGTAGGCATGGTGAAGGTGAACACCACGGATATCTTCGGTGTTGTATAGCGTTCCCTATAATTAGGGGCATGTTACAGTGAATGTTAGGTGAAGAGGCAGCACAACACTTTAGTGATATTTGTGCTGTTCCCTGACAAAGTCAAACCCTAATTATAGTGAATTAAAAATTTGCTAATCACTACCTTCAGTACCCATAAAACATGAACAGTCAAAACTTACTTTTATTATATGAATATATTAAATATTACGATTTTCAGCAAAATATTGTGTGAACTTACTTACACTCAAAAGAAATTATCTTCTCTACTATCACATATTTTCTCCTCTATCATCAATAATATCCGTACTAGTAAAAAAAATCATAAGTACGGTGATTAAACTACAATCTCCTACCCAAACAATCAATTACAACGTCTTATTCCTAAATTTCGTAGTACTAATGTTTCGTATTTTTCTTATTTAGTCAAAGAAGCATTGTTCTTAATTAAATTGAATAACTCCACAATGAAACTTCAGTATCATCAAATTCCACGTCAGCAACACCATAGTCGTTCCCCCAGCAATGTGCCGGTGACATCAGCACCATGTTTCTCAGATACTCCGGCACCGTCTCTTCTTCTTCTTCCACTAGTTGCTCCATCGCCACTTCCGCCATCTTCGTCTCACTCTCCTTCCTCTCAAACTCACTCTCCGCCCGAAAAGCCTCCGCCGCCTCAGCTGCCGCCTTTTGAATATCTCTTGCATCCGTCGTAGCCGGAACCGGCAACCTCCAAGCAGAATCAGCAAAATTAAGACAAGCAGACTTTCCCCTGAGCGCAATCGCAGCGACGTCATGCGCACGCGCCGCCATCTCGGGATTAGGAAATGTCCCGAGCCAAATTCTTGTCTTCTTGTTAGGTTCCCTCACTTCACACACCCACTTGCCGGAGTCCCTCTTTCTTACACCACGGTACACCGGGTGCCGTGTTTCCCTAAACTTCTTCCTCCCTGCTCTCTTCTTCGGCATGCTCGCCGCAAGAAACTTCTCCGAAGAAGAAGAAGAAGAAGCAGAATCATGTGACTCTGAAATATGATTCATAGTAAACATGTTTTAGTGTTGTGGAGTATTGGATAAGAGTTAGTTAATGGCAGTTGGTTA